>NC_056743.1:1956057520-1956235020 GCF_019279795.1 Protopterus annectens | reverse complement strand
TGGACAGCAGCCGGGGCTGGTACTGCCACTACGGGAGTGGCTGCGACTGGTGGGATGTCCACGGTGACCTCCAGCTGTTGATGTTGCTGGCATACGTCTACGTGGCCATCGCAACCGTCCCATCCTGTCCTGATGCATGGACATGGCATTGTTGATGAGATCCAATGTCTCACCCACCCGTCTATCCATGACCTCGGTGTAATTATGAATGGCACCTGCTAGGTTATGAATGTTGCCATTTACAGAGGTATGATGAGCCCTCTGCGCCATTAGACCCTGTCTGGTGTACTGTTCCATTTGTGCCTGTGCCTCCATGACAGCGTGGAACATGCGTGTGGTAGAGATAGATTTGGCACGTCTTCCAAAAGCATGATGACCAGCAGTGCTCCGACGAGCACCCCTGAACATCTGCCTATGTGGTACCCCGCCGGAAATCTGGCTTTGGCTGCTGTATCCTGACACATGTGCCATAAATACCACACTGTCCTGGCCAATGCCAGCTATAGACTGTCCTTCAGCTAAGGCCAGTGGTGATGAGGTATGTAGAGGCAGTGTGACTGTGTGCGTGGATGGGGTGGATACTTGTTGGATGTCAATTGGTGGCCACACAGCAGCCCCTGATGACCCTGCTTGTGCCTCAATACACCTATCCTTATGGTCACTGTCTGTATCAGTGACATCAGATTCCCTGCGTAAAGGACCCAGCCCCACCTCACCACCTGTGGGGGGGAAACAGGGAACAGACTTTAAGACCTGTATGTCACTGCTAAACAGTACATACATACACACACACACACACACACACACACACACACACACACACACACACACACACACACACACACACACACACACACACACACGTGTGTGTGTGTGCAGACATGGCCACACACACACACAGACTTACACACATGCAGTCGACATACATGACAACCCATACACTCCACCAGACCCTCCAGCACCACCATAACACACACGATAGCAGGTGATGGTGCAGTACAGTATCACACACAAACCTGTAATTACACACATCAGCATGCAGGACATGTGGTGCTCAACAGCATGCAGTGCAACTGTAGTCAATCCCTGTTACCAACGTTATACATGGCTGTGATGCATGGCTTCTGTTAGTAGGTGATGATCCTCCCCCTGGAACACACTGCACCCATGTCCACAGCATTGCTGTGCATCTTTTCAGCACCCTGGCATGTACTGTGCACCATACCTCACAGGTGTACACACCATTGCAGGATGTGTATCTGTGTGTCAGTTATGTTTCTTCTGCTGCTCACAACCTCTGTGTTTTTGGATTATATGTGGACACGTGTTTTGTGAATGCCTGATGTGTATTCACAGATGTCATCATCAGTGGTGCATGTATGAGTGATAGAATACCATTAGACCAACCACAGACACAATGTACTGTACCTATGATGATTGTAGAGACCATTATTGACATGGCACTCTCTTCCATGACATGCCATGGTGCAACACTACTGCATTTGGCAACACTACACATACCTGATATGTGACATATGACCTAGGCAGCCAACTGCATTACAAGCCATATGTGTCAGTTGTGCAGATGCTGATTGGGATACATACCATTTGTGGGTGCATATGTGTGCACACATATCATGATGGTGTGTAGCAATAACTGCCAGGGGTATAGTAGCATGGGTCATCATCATGAGCCAGTAGTTGGCTAGTCAGGCCTGCAAATGTTCCCCAACCCTGCATGTTTGCATGCTAAACATGTGCACATCCCTTGGAGGTCATACAGTACCATCACTAGTGCCATGGAGACAGGGTTATGTCTGCCACACTTCATGATCTTGACTATGTGCAGATATAGCCATTCTCAGTGGGTTTGTCTCTAACCTCCAGTGCACTGTTGTGTTTCAGGATGACATACCCTCACCATCTGTTGCTACATTGCAAATGCTCGACATGTGTGGCCTACACATATGTGTCATATTGCAGTATCCCAAACTAGGAACACCATGCGTACTGTCATATTCCCTGCCAATGCAGGGCAAGCATGCAGGTGTACAGTGGCACCAGCATTGTACAGATGGGGATGTAATCCCTGGTTTGGGGTCAGGTGTGGATTGTACAGCACATGCATCATAACTGCAACTTCCTGGACTTCCCAAGCATGGTGCTGGTACATCAGAACACATTGCAACACATGGCTTTGGCAACGTCCCACCATTATGCAGGTCATATCTGTATTGAGCCCTGGTTGATGTTGCCTGTGGTACACATAGGTTCATAGGTGAGTACTGGTCTATTGGTCCTGGGGCCTACATAAGCCTAGCCAGAGGGGTTTCCAGCCATGCACCACCCAATAATGTTATTCCCCTGTGCCCCTGTCAGGCTGTGGCACAGATGTACTACCCAGGGTGAATTCCCCATTTCCCATCCAGTTGTCAAGTGTTTTTGTAAAGAGGGCCAATGAGTAGCATTGCCTGACATGAATGGGTAGTCTGTTCCAGAGTGTGGGAATTCCCCAGGACATGCCCCTATCCCTCTAGTATGTTCTGTGTAATGTGTTGATGAGGTTTAGGACCCTGGAGTGTGTGTTTGCAGAGGGAGTGGGATTTCTTTATGTGTAGCATGTTCAACTGCTCTGTGTATGACATAGCTGTGTATGTTAGGCAAATGTCAGCTGTGCCTGGGCGATGTGCACTGGTTTGTAGTCACAGTTATCTGAGATGGTCTGTGTATTGCATGTGTCTGAGGCTGGTGATCCCATTAGTGAGATGTGTGCTCTGTTAGTGAACATGTACAGCATGAATTATGGGTAGGTGTGTTAGATGTGTACATGGCCTACACCTTAGCTATGACATGCACAGTGAATTGCCAAGCATAACCTTAAACCATACTCATCGGCATCCTGCTGCTGCCTTGCTGGTATCCCAGAGGTACCTACATTGAGATGAGATAGAGTTAATGTCAGTAGCCACAGCTGTGGCATTGCTACAGGGTAGGTGCAATATTACAGTACAACAACAGCTGAAGTCCACAGTACTACAGATTATACACAACTGATTATCAGTACTACACAGCAACAGACTCCACTTCTCACATATGCATGGTCTACCTGTACAGATGCATACACAACAGTGGTCTACTTATATGCCCTAGAACCTTACCTGTATGCTCCATGTCTGGTGTGTGGGTAGCACCCACCTCCATGACTGTATATGTCTGTAGCTCTTGTGGGTGGGCAGGTGCCACCAGGCTCATGAGCAGCTCCTCCATTCTGGTGAGGGGGGGATGGATGTTATGGACCCCCTTGTTGCAAGGTGGTCATCCCGCACGGCAGCAGCACGGTGACATACATGGTGGAGCAGATCACTACAGTGATGGCTGACTTGCTCATACCTACGGCTGTGCATCTCCACCTCATTCACCCTGTGGTCCACATTGTTCCACATGGTGGTGCACTCATGCTGGTCATGGCATATCCGTGAGAACAGCAGCTGGTAGTGCTGGATGATGCTGGTGAGTATTATGTAATCCTCAGCGTCACTGTATGCTGGATTCCTTGGGTGCGCCATAGCCCCTGAAAGACATAAAGATGGAAATATGTCTCAGCAACTCATATGGCACGTTTACCATACTACAATACATGTATCAGTCTCCCGCCACCATATCAGCTTTAACTTAATGTTCACACAACGCAAGTGGTATGTCTTCGGTTTATCTACCATTGGGATATATATTGTATTGTACAACACTTTCTGCTATGTGTTTATAAACATGCTGCCTGTGGGGACACTAAAGTTGATGGGCTGTTACAGGGTATTTCACCTGCATGCCATTGTCAATGCCACTATGTTTCCACATATGCATGTGGTATGCTTGCTATGTGATTGCTACACACCTGCCATTCTGTGTTATTTGGGATATCTATGCATGCTGTTGCACATGTTCTGGGATTGTGTGGACTATTACACCCCCCATATGTATCATGACAGTGACACAACAGTATGTGTAGGGGTTATTTGCCAGCAGGAACACCGCTCACACCTAATGTGGACATGTACCAGTCCACATCACATCCGTGACCCACCATGGAACCTCATTATCTACTGTTCTGACACTGCCTACATATGGAATCACCTCAAGGGATTGTGTCCCACCCCCTATGGAGCACACACAGACATATGTCTGTCACCCAGTTGGGTCCAGGGTCTCGTGCATAGGGAGCTCCACAGAGGCATGGGGTATGTGCTACATCACCTGGAGGCATGCAGTACATATACACAAGGTTATACATGCATGTTCCTCCTGCTCAGCCCACAGCCCAGGCATCTTTATGACCATGTAGATGCTGTTGTGACTGTCCATGGGTGGGCACCATGTTCTCTTTGTTCCCATATGGGGGCTCAATGGCCTCCACATTCCAAATGAAACTACCCATCCACAGTGTTTACCACCATGTGTCATATATCAGCCCTGTATGCTGTCTTGTTTGTCACCCAATCAAACCTACATACCAGTTTGTGCCTAATACCCTTAACCAACATATATATCCCACCCTCTCAAACAATTGCGATGTGTTCCCAACATGGGTTACACACCACACTCCATTTTGCATCCATGTACTGGTGTGTAGATATGTTGTGTATTGATATGTGATGTTCTCTTAACATGTCATGGTAGGGAACATGAATTGATATATATATATATATATATATATATATATATATATATATATATACCTATATGTGTCAGGATTATGTATATGTGTGTATGTGTCTGTTTGTATATGTGCATATATTGTAGATATCATTATGTGTTGTTTATATATATATATATATATATATATATATATATATATATATATATATATATATATATATATATATATATATATATATATATATATATATATATATATTTATATATATATATATATATATATTTATATATATATATATATATATATAAATATATATATATATATATAAATATATATATATATATATATATAAAAAACTGTCCAAGGTTCTGTAGACATACACAGCTGTGAGTATGTATCATACATATATTTATCTGTATGTGGGGTGCATACAAACATCTGGTCCACACTCTTGTAGCTTTCTTTACTTCCCAGCTGAACTGTTCTGCCTTGCTGCAACACAGACAGGTGTCACATGTGAACACAGAGTAACATTAGGGGGGTATATATGGTGACAGATTTTAGATAAGCATATTATACTTCAGAAACTTGCTACAGCCTACCATAGTATTGCCAGGTTTGCTACAGGTTCCCCATTCCGTACTCACCATTGTCTTAATCTCAAAAACCTTAACTGGCTTGAACTTCAAAATCTAATTCTCCTACATCAATTAGTCATCATTTATAAAATTCTCCATTACCCCTCTAATACACCCATACTAAATAACCTCATTACCCCATACAAAAATCTTACTTCCCTTCGCTCAGCCAGCAAACTTCTAGTAGCTACTCTCAAATCTCATAATAAAGCAGGTGACTCCTTATTTGCTAATGCTGTTGGCTCATACTGGAATAAACTTCCCATAGAACTGACCTCTTTAGGCTCATCACACCTTTTCAAAAAAAAACTAAGAAACTATTTTCAATCCCACTGGTTATGTCCTTGCTCTAATCCTGACTGAACTCACCTAACAATCCCTCTCTACAGTCCGTGTCACTATCACTACTTCTATCACTCCAGCGTAGTGTACCTAGCATCCCACCTGCTCATTAATTTTTCCTATACTATCTATTTCTCTTATACTTGATATATCACTGCAACCTGTTTCTTCTCCCCATTTACTTAGCCTATAGGCTTATCACTTCTGTGCAAATCTCTATCCTAAAACTAGTGCCCCGGCACTACATGTTTTATCCTAATTTATTATTCGTGTAAATACTTATAGACTCTTTATCTGTTATTGTTTTTCTCTCCTCCTTATTTTTTAGCAGTCCTACTATTGTAATTGTTATAGGATTACAATTCCTCACTACTGTTTAGTTCTTGTTAAACTTCCTCTGCATTGTTACTCTACTACAAGAAAATGTTCCTTTTTTTGCTTATATGTTTTTCATATTTTTTTTGTTTATTGTAAGTTACTAGTACATAGTGGAGCTTTTCTCCTCGGGCCTCTGCTGAAAATGGACATGTATCCAGCCAGACTAGCCCGGTCAACAAATGTAAAATAAAATAATAAAAATAAAATAAATACTGCTATGGCAGTTGGGCATGATATGTTACACTTTAACATGACTGTCCTGCAGGTGGTGTAGTCTCACACCCATGTGTCTATCATGGCAGTATTAATACCACCACCAGCCGTTGGCCACAGTGATGTACAGAACATAGATACCGTGGGTCACATCTTTGCCATTCACGGCTGATCTGCACAGTTGACAGGTATGTCCACATTATTGTCCAGAGCAGTTGTTGAGCAGAACATCATTAAAGGAACAAGTACTGATGGCACATATAAATCATTTCACATTATACATCCTATTATTCTATGCCGTATACTACATGCAAGTAAATACATATCTGTTTCACATACCTTTTATGTTTTTTCCATTGTAACAAATCCCTGAGCTTTGTTACTTTTATTAAAGTTATGTTCTCTCTCTCTCTCTCTCTCTCTCTCTCTCTCTCTCTCAGTCTCTCCAGTAGAGTGATTGAGCTGGTTTGAATGCATTGCAGCATGATTTTGGAGGTATTGCACATGATCAGGTGATGACCTCTGCACCAGTCAGTGTCCACCAGTTGCTAATTGCATGCAGCCTGCTGTGTAGTACTTCAGATAACCACTGTCATGGCAACCCAGTACTATAAATTGCTGACTTCTGTGGGCATTGTCTCTTCACCTTTCCAGTATGGATGACATCCTTTCTGTGTGTGGACATCAGTATTACAGAAATCAGGTAGCAATACCACTTACAGAAGAACCTGCAGACACAGGCAAAATACACATTTGGGTAAGGTTCCAGACCTACAGACAGCATGAGTAGTGTTGTTGTTTGCATTGTATCTTGCTGGTCTTACAGGGTTTCTCTGTACATGGTACTGTTGCAATGAATGCTGTCTGTCTGCATAGCTCTCAACTTTGGGCCTATCCATATAATACCAAGAGGATTGGCTGTTAGGTTATGTCTGTGCACCACACAGGTATTGTCCCAGATATATCAGTGGCATTCTGTCTGTTGAGTGCTATCAGTACATGGCTACATCCATTTGTATTTCAATGTCGTATCCCTGCATAAGGGTATGCTGCAGCAAATCCTGTAACACCAGCAATTTCTAGGGTGTGTAACAGCAATAATGCAAATATGGCCCTGTGTTCCTGCCTCTGTCCTCCACACATATGCCAGTCTTTGTCCTGCTGTGATACAGGAAAGGGTTGTTAGGTAATGGCCTATCATTATTTACTGCTAACATTACTGCTAACATCCCAGTCATGTCATGGACTCCCATACCAACTGTTGGGCATAGTCCATATATATGGGTGCAACAGTGGACAACACATATGTGCCCTTGTACATTACACAGGTCAGTGTGTGGTACACAGTGTTCCTTGCCCTTGTACAGCCTTTTATGGGGGGGTCTATTCCAGTAACCTAGGCTATGGCACATTTTCAGGGATATAACTGTTAAAACAAGGGTCATTCAGTGTGATAGTGAGATGTTAGGTTAAGCAATGTTATGTACAAGATACTGTGACAGTAACACAAGTGCTCCTTTTCCCCCAGGGCTTGTTTACAGGGTGTAATTGGAGGCTGCTGAACTACATCTGTAATTGTTGATTGTTACGTATCCTGAAGGCAAATCCTGTTTCTACTGTTGCACTAATCGAAGGCCTTGGCCTGGACGGCATAGTATGGTATATATCCACATTGCTTGCATCTACTGTTTTGTATGGGCCTTGCATTCATCACTGATTACATATTTCAAAAAATATGTGCTGTAAGTAGTGGCATACATTATTGTATTGTACACAAATAAAGGTTTTCTGTGTATGCATACCTGTGTGTCATGTCATGTCCTTTGAATTGTGGGTGGGTATATGTTTAATGTAAGTATTCTCATTTGTGGGAATGGTTGCCACACTACATATTTCACAGGTGGCAGTTACAGGGCTTGTGGCTGAGGGATATACTTTGCACCCAGTACTTCCACACTACTTCTACATATGTATGGCTACGAATACCTTTTGTCTGTGTATATGTGTATGTACCTATATATATCTCACATAGCTATATCTACATATATGTATCTATATATATATATATATATGTATCTATATATATATGTATATATATATATATATATATATATATATATATATATATATATATGTATGCATACATGTGTGGAGGCATATGTGAATGGGGCGTGCCTTCGTTGAAGGTTGTGCATCAGGGCTGGTAACCCGGTTCGTAAAAATCCACTACCAATCATTAGCGGACCGGAGTTCCGCTGTGGCGACCCCTAACTGGGAAAAGCCGAAAAACACAAACAAACAAACATATGAACATATTTATGTATCTATATGCAATTGATGTTATATGATTATTTGTGAGTCATACATATAGGTTCATAGGTTCATAGGTAGGTACTAGGCTATCGGCCCAAGGGCCTATGTAAGCCTAGCCAACAAGGTTCCATAGCTTACTCCAGCCAAGAAAGTTATTTTCCTGTACCACTGTTGACCAGAGACACAGAAGTGGTCCCTGTGGTGTATTTCCTATTTCCCATCCATTCATCAAGATTTTTCTTGAAGAGTGCTAATGAAGAACTTTGCTTGACAAAGATGGGTAGTTTGTTCCAGAGTATGGGAAGTCTCTGGGACAGGAATCTATCCCTCCAGCATGTCCTGTTTATTGTGGTGACAAAGTTTAGGTCCCTAGAGTGTGTAGCTCAGAGTTATTGGGATTTCTTTAGGTGTAGCATGTCCAACAGCTCTGGATTTGACATAGCTTTATATGTTAGGCAGAGATCACCTCAGAGTAGGCAATATGCTACGGGGTAAAGCTGGAGTTTTTTGAGGCGGTCAGTGTGGGGCATTTGTTTGAGGCCAGTAATCCTCTTTGTGGGGTACTTCTGTGGCCTTTCCAACTGCTACAGATGCCTTGTGGGGTACATTCCAAAAGGGACGTTGTACTCTATAAAGGGTCTAATGAGTGTCATGTAGAGGGGAACAATGACCTCTTTTTTCCTAGATGGGAACCCTTTTATGATGAGGTGTGCCACATAGAAGGACTTCCTGACTACTGTGGCGATGTGACTATCAAAGGAGAGACTACTGTCCACCTGGGTCCCAAGGTCTTTTATCACACATTCGGTGTTAAGTAGATTGCTGCCTATGTGGTAGTTCATGGGTGCAGAGTTTTTACCAAAGGGGATGACACTGCACTTTTTGGCATTGAGCTTGAGGCCATGGCTCTGACACCAGGCATCTGTCTCAGCGAGGCCCTTCTGTAGGATGTCCACATCATTCGGGGACTTGACTATGGCTCCTAGTTTGCAGCCATCTGTGAACTTCATTAGCCAGAGGCCTTCTGTGTTAGCCTGTACTTCAGAGACGTAGATAGCAAAGAGGAGAGGTCCCAGGACAGAACCCTGTGGTACTCCACTTGTCACTGCTTTGAGGTCATATTTGGAGTCTGCACCTTTTACAGTGTGGATTCTGTCAGTGAGCCAGTTGGCAACCCATCTTGAGACATAGGGATTTATACGTAGTTTAGTGAGTTTAGCTATAATTCCAGAATGGGAGATGGTGTCGAAAGCCTTGGCGAGGTCAAGATAGGCTGTGTGAACCACCTTACCCTCATCTACGGCTTTGGTGACTGCCTCAAAGAAGTCGATCAGGTTCAGGAGGCATGATCTACCTTTCACAAACCCGAACTGGGTGGGATTCAGAGTTTGGAGGTTACCAATGTCTTTGTTTATGAGTTCCATGATGATACGTTTCATGGCCTTGCAGACCAGGCTCATCAGGCTAATAGGTCGATAGTTCCCGGGATCAGTGGTGGCTCCCCCTTTGTGGAGTGGGATAACTGTTTCTGTGCGCCATTCAGTGGGCACAAAGCCTGATGTGAGGCTATTATTGAACATGTTGCTTAAGTCGGGAGCCAGTTCGTTATGAAGTTCGTGTAAAACACAACCTGGGATGTTGTCCGGTCCCATGGATGCTGTGTTTTTGGCTTTAGAGAGCTTTTACCTGCGTAGTTGTGATTACAGGGACTCTGCATTCTTCCTGTATAGATATGGGCCCTTTAGGGGGTTAGGGGGATAGCCCCCATGCATGTTTGGCATATTGAGGCAATGTTACAATTGCCTCATGTACACAGACAACCCTCTCCTCCTCCCACAAAACACAAATACATGCGAGAGATGCAACTATACGGCCAAACTGGAGGCTGAGCTCTCTCAACATAGGACTGGCAAGACCAGTCAGGAGGAGAAGGTTACCACACACACTATAGACCCAGTCTCACATAGTACCATCACAACCTCAAATCATACACATAAACACACAAAGACATACTCGGCGGCTCTGATCAAAAATCTACCAAAACAGCAGAGGCCACCAAAGCAGACACCCAAACAACCACCACCTCAGAACACAACACCTGCAACACATAGACCTCACAGTCAGAGTGTCAAACAGTCACAGCCCTTAAGGCCAAACACAATGCCAGACACACTAGTCATTGGTGACTCCATAGTCAGACACACTGACGCCCGCCACCAGACTGAGTAAGGAGAAGGTCACAGTAAGCTGCCTGTCGGGTGCTAGAATCCGCCACATAACGCAAGCACTCAGGTCTCTCAACAGCAGGTACAAATACGACTCAGTCATTGTCCACGCTGGTGTAAACGACCTGAGACGCACTCCTTGGACTACATGAAAAGAGACATTGAGGAGCTCTCTGATTATGTAGCCCAGGCAGGTATGACCCTGACCTTGAGCAGTATCCTACCTTCACCAAGAATGATGCCACAATACAGAGATAAGATGATCAGCTTTAACAATTGGCTTAAACTCTGGTGTCATTCAAAGGGGATCCAATGTCTGTCTGCCTGGGATGACATGCTGGACAAGCCACGCTGCTTCGCAAAGGACGGCTTGCACCTGTCACCCTGGGATTCCGGATATTGGCAAAGGCTCTTGCCACCCCATAGTGCCTTTTTAGGCAAGGCTCAAATTCTAAACCTACCACCCTAGAACACAAAAAGGAAAAACTAAGGGTAATGCTGCTCAATGCCAGAAGTCTAAATCTCAAAATGCACGCACTGAGGCCCTTCTCAGTATGGAGAACATCGATGTCTGTGCAGTGACAGAAACCTGGTTCAAGGCTCCTGAGAGCACCCCAGCACTATCAGGTTTTACCTCTTATCATGCGTCGCCCCAAAATCCGGACAATACCAAGAAAGGAGGGGGTATCCATATTCATCAAAGACACCCACACCTCAAGACTGGTGGCAACGCACGATGCATCGGAGACCATCCAGGTGCAATTAACCATAGGCAAGACTGCTCTGCAAATTGTAGCATGTTACAGGCCACCCTCACAAACTCAGGAACCTCACATGGCCTTCCTGAAAACACTAGAGGGGATAAATGTATCACCAAACACCATCATACTAGGTGACTTCAATTACCCTAATATAGACTGGGAACACTACTCAGGCCCAAACACCCTAGCCCAAAAGTTCCTGGAATTCATAAACTCAAATGCCATGGAACAACTAGTCACCATCCCCACAAGAGGAGAAAACATACTTGATCTCATCATCACGAACATGGGAGCACAATGTTCAACACCGGAAGTATACCCCTCACTGGTGAGATCAGATCACAAACTAATCTCGCTGGAGGTCCTCATCCCACCCCACCTGAAATAAAAAGACCACAGTAAAGAACTTCAAAGCCGACTTCACACTTCTAAAGACTAGTGTGGTCTCCTTTAAGGCCCCCGAGCCGGGAAAACAGTACTCAAGCCGCTGAATCACTTACAAATGCCTTCTACCAGCACCTGCAGGACTGCATGGATAAGGCAATCCCAAGCAAAACAAAGACTCTTTGTACCAAAGGCAAGCGTCCAGTCTGGTGGACCCCAGCCATAAACAAACTCTACAACAAAAGGAGGAAGCTACTACAAGATAGAGCAAAATCCTTAAAAGGTAAGACACCCTTGATCACTATAAGTAAAAAACTAAGAGCTCTCATAAAATCATCCAAAGCAAATTTTGAGAGAAAAATAGCTAAAGACTCAAAAGACAATCATAAGGCCTTCTTTAGCTATGTTAGAAACCTGGGAGGAACCTCCCAGATATGCTCAGAACTAGTTCAAAATGATGTGAAGATTACTGATCCTACAGACATTGCCAACATACTGGCTGACAGGTTCAGTGCAAACTTCTCCCCGCCCCCAAAAGGAGAGATATCTATACCAAGCGATTGCAGCCCCCAAACATCTCCAACGCCCAAGTGAGAACTGCTCTCCAAAGCAAAAAACACAGCATCCATGGGACCTGATGGTGTCCCCGGCTGTGTGCTCCACAAACTCAACGAGGAATTAAACCCACAGCTAGGACAGCTGTTTAATCATAGTCTTACCTCTGGATACGCCCAGGAGTGGCGCACTGCAACTGTGGTCCCACTTCACAAAGGCGGTGCCTCCACCGACCCTGGAAATTACCGCCCATTAGCTTGACAAGCCTTATCTGCAAAGCCATGGAGAGGATCATAATGGACCTCATAAATAAAGACATAGGAATTTGCAGACTTTGGATCCATCCCAGTTTGGCTTTGTCAAAGGCAGATCATGCCTTCTAAACTTGGTTGACTTTTGAAACAGTCACCAAAGCCATTGATGAGGGAAAGGCAGTCCATACAGCCTACCTCGATCTGGCGAAGGCCTTGATACAATACCCCACTCGGGTATCATTGAAAAACTCATCAGCTTAAATGTTAACCCATACATCACAAGATGGGTTGCAAACTGGCTGAGTGACAGAACCCACAGGGTCAGAGTTGCTGGCGCCATGTCAGACTCAAAGCCTGTCACAAGTGGTGTACCACAGGGCTCAGTCCTGGGCCCACTCTTGTTTGGCATCTACTTTTCCAAGTACAAGCAAACACAGGAGGGTTATGGCTGACAAAGTTTGCAGATGACTGCAAACTGGGCCATAGTAGAAAACACATCTGACACAGATATCCTTCAGAAGGGTCTCACAGAAACGGATAACTGGTGCCAGAGCCATGGCCTAAAGTTAAATGCCAAAAATGCATAGTCATACCCTTCGGGAAAAACAAGGTTACCCCTAGCTACCAAATAGGTGGCAATCCACTGAGCATAGAAGAAGTTATCAGGGACCTGGGGACCCAGGTTGATAGTAGTCTGTCATTCGACACCCATGTAGCTAAAGTAGTTAGGAAGACCTTCTACATTGCCCACCTTATCATGAAGGGATTCTCATCTAGATCAAGGAGGTCATAGTCTCCTATACTCATCACTCATCAGACCAATGATTGAGTACAATGCCCCATTCGAATGTATCTGACCCGACACTTGCAGCAGCTGGAGAGGCCACAAAGTTCCTCACCAAAAGGATAAAGGGTCTCAAACATCTGTCCTATGCTGCCCGACTGAAAGAACTCCAGCTCTATTCAGTCGCCACCGCTTGCTCAGAGGTGACCTTTGCCTAACATACAAGGCCATGTCAAACCCAGATTTGATGAATATGCTTCACCTCAAAAATCTAGATCCGTCAGAGCCACAAGGGCGGAGACTTAAACCTCGACACGGCTATTAATAGGACGCTGGAGGATAGATTCATCACCCAAAGACTCCCTATGCTGTGGAATAAAATCCCGGTATATGTGAGGCAGAGCACCTCGCTGGCCTTGTTCAAGAGAAATCTTGACCAATGGATGGGAGATCGCAGATATACCCCAGGGATTACCTCAGTGTCACTGCTCAACAGAGGCACAGCAAAATAATGGGTATAGTTCCCCATACTAAAGGGGTGGCGTAAGCCACAAAACTATGGGCTAGGCTTGTAAATGCCCTCGGGCAGATAGCCTAGTATGAACCTATGAACCTATATTTTGGCCTGTACCTCATTCTCTTGGCAATTGACATGGATGATCGCAGCATTGAAGTCAGTAACTAGTGCTGACACTTTTGTGTTTCAGATATCATCTCCTTTGACATATGTGTTCTAATACATATAACTGTGTAACTAGCAACATTTTAAGTGCATTAGAGCAGTAGTTGACATATATCCCTATTTGTACCCACATTGTGGCATACTTTGTCCAGACTTCTTGCATTAACAGGTTGTGTGGTATGATATTACTACATTTCCAGTACTGTTGACTGATTGTGCTGGATGATATGTTTGGGAAAACATCAGGGTTAAGTACATCTGCCTTGGTTTAGTGGTTAATCACTTTGTGTATGGAGTGCGGGGTCCTGTGTTTGAGCCTTGCAGAGGCAGTTTCTTTTGTTGCTAGGCAGAACATGGGTCGTTGGATAAAGAGTGATTAAGGCATTTTAAAGCAGTTGTAAGCAGATTTGCACAGAGGTAAGTACTGCTAATGTCCGGTTACAGTTTCTTACACTCAGTTAATTTTTAAATTGCTTAACCTGTGTAGGCAGTGCTTATCACCATGCAAACAGGCTGAAACTCACTTACTGCTGCTTAAAAGTGCTTACTCCCACTTACCCCCATGCTAATTTCTTTAAAAGAAAAGAAAAAAGGGTTTAATGGAAAGTGGTGAAAAAGGGACACAAAGAGGGTAAGACAGTAGGGAAAATAACTAGGCATGTGCAGGAAGGGTGTAGGAAAGGTCCGTAGCTGCCCATTTCTTCTACAGCAACAGTTGTGCATATACACTGAATTTGGAGGTAGATTTGGACCCTCAATCCCCCGTGAGAGGGGGGGCGGACAACATAAATTCATTGTGATGCCAATTAGACCAGATTACATGTGTTCAGTGGACATGTGTGCAAACTGGACAGCTATGTATGGGGTGAGATCTTTTTCTGGGAACAGATTGCCGTTTTGTTTTCAGGTGAGAGTGGGATGTTGGGGAGGGGTAGTAGGTATATTTAAGGAGGTAGGTTGGGTAGGTTAACAGACAAGACAAACAAGATGCATACAGGGGCAGTATATGACACATGTGGGGGGTAAACACCTTGGACGGGGAGGGGTGTTTGGAAGTCCCAAGCCCATGAGCCCCAAAATGGAAACAGTGGGACTGAGGTCCCCACCCATGGGCAGTCACCACTGCACCTTCACGGCCCCAAAGGTGGCTGTGCTGGGGACTGTGTAGGAGGGGCAGGCTCACCCTCTAATTGTGCCACTGGGCTTTCAAGCTGGAGTAGCTGGTTTCAAAACTCCAGAGCGAGCTCCCTACGCACCACAGCCTGGACATGTCGAAAGGTGACAGGTTCCTCTCCGCTCACGCTCACAGGGGGGGTGAGCCCCATCCCATGCAGCGGTTCCACCTGAAGGTGGCACAGGACCAACAGAGGAGGAGGTCCCAGGCTGGGCCCCAGACGTGCTGGTGCTCGGTGCCATGGCCAGCTGAGGTGGGACAGGTGGGTCCGCTGGGAACGGCCTTCCCATACAAGCTATGTTGTAGCAGGTTTATGACAGATATGGGTTAGTAATAGTCAACAGTATTCAGGATTAGTTATAACAGCATGCATAGGTATTCCCATTAACCCAAAACACCAGATTTAAAACAGTTGCAGAGCAAGCAGAACACAAGCATATATGGAACAACAGTGGGCATTACAACAACATGCAGGTTTCATTGATGGCAACAGGCCACCAATATGGGTGTATTTTAACATGGCACATGAATAGAAACAAATGTGAATATTTATAAACCATTGGGACATATGTCCCAACAAAAGTTAGGTTGAGGTGTGTCATTGGGTTATTTTTGCACATATGGTAGGGGTGAGAGAGAGAGTTCAATTAACAACTAATATATCCTTGAAGTTTTCACAACATTCTTAGTCACTGCAGTGATCTGTCCCTTGCATGTATTATTACACTACCCAATGGCCTTACATTGTACACTGGTATGTTTATAAATTATTATATATGTGAACTGTGTCTTACATACACGCATGGCAAGATGCAGGTGTTAATGCAACATATGTTGGTAATTGCTCTCATACACTTTGGGTGAGGTGCTAGAATGACAGGTTTGTTTTCATATACATAGGTTCATAGGTAGGTCCTAGGCTCTCTGCCTGAGGGCATTTATAAGCCTAACCAGAGTGTGTCGGCTTTCGCCTCCCCATTGATTAATTAACTGAGCCTCTGTCAAGCAGAGCCAGTGAAGTGATCCCAGGGGTGTATTTTCTGTTACCCATCCACTCGTCAAGGTTTGTAGTTTGGAATTTTGTTCCAAAGCATGGGGAGTCTCTGTGACAGGAATCTATCCTTCCAGCATGTTCTATTTATTGTTGTGGCGAGGTTTATCTCACTAGACCGCGTGGCTCGCCGTGACTTGGATTTCTTTAGGTGGAGCATGTCCATCAATTCTGAGTTGGATATGGCTTTGTAAGTCAGGCAGAGATCACCTCTGAGTAAGCGATATGCCACTGAGTACAGCTGGAGTTTTTTCAGTCGGGCTGCATAGGACAAATGTTTGACACCAGTAATCCTCTTGTTGAGGTGCTTTTGTGGTCTTTCCAGCTGTTGGAAGTGTCTTGCGAGGTACATCCCAAATGGGGCATTGTACTCTATGATGGGTCTGATGAGTGACGTGTAATGGAGCACTATAACCTCTTTATTTCTAGTTGTGAACCCTTTAGTAATTAGATGGGCCACATAGAAGGATTTCCTAACTACTTTGGCAATATGATTGTTAAAGGAGAGATTACTATCTACCTGGGTCCCCAGATCTCTTATTACCTCTTCTGTATTAAGGGGGCTGCCACCTATGTGGTAACTCGTGGGTGTTTAGTTTTTCCCAAATGGGATGACTATGCATTTTTTGGCATTTAGCTTGAGGCCATGACTTTGACACCAGGTGTCTGTCTCAGTAAGGCCTTTTTGAAGGATGTCCGTGTCAGCCAGAGAGTCAGTTATGGCTCCCAGTTTGCAGTCATCGGCGAACTTGGTTAGCCATAGTCCTCCTGTGTTTGCCTATACTTCTGAGAAGTATATGCCGAACAGTAGGGTTCCCAGTACCGAGCCTTGCGGGACACCACTTGTGACTGGTTTAGAGTCGGACCTGTAGCCCGCTATTCTTAACGTGTGAGTTCTGTCTGTAAGCCAGTTGGCAACCCATCTTGTGATATAGGGATTTATGTTCAGGTCGGTGAGTTTTTCTATAATACCCGAGTGAGGAATGGTGTCAAACGCCTTGGCGAGATCAAGGTAGGCTTTGTGAACCACCTTTCTCTTGTCTATGGCCTTGTTGACTTCTCAAAGAAGTCAATCAGGTTTAGTAGGCATGATCTGCCCTTAACAAAGCCGAACTGGGTCGGGTCAAGTGTTAGGAGATTCTCGATGTCTTTGTTAATGAGTTCCATAATGATGTGCTCCATAGCTGTGCAGACCAGGCTAGTCAGGCTTATGGGGCGATAGTTACCAGGGTCAGTTGTGGCCCCTCCTTTGTGGAGTGGAATAACTGTTGCTGTGCGCCATTCTATAGACACGTAGCCTGTGGAGAGGCTGAGGTTAACAGCGTGTTTAGGTGGGAGGTTAGTTCATTCTGTAGTTTGTGCAAGATGCAGCTTGGGACACCATCTGGCCCCATTGATGCTGTGTTTTTAGCTTTTGAAAGGGCTGTTTTCACCTGTGCTTCTGCGATTTCTGGGAAACTACACTTTTCTGGTATTGTTGTGGGCCCTTTTGAAGGTGAGAGGGAGGTAAAGTTTGCACTGAATCTATCTGTCAGAATGTTGACAATATCAGTAGGTTCAGTATATTTTGTGCTATTTTGCACTAGCTCAGACCATATCTGCGAGTTGCCACTTAGATTCTTGACATAGCTAAAGAAGGCTTTGTGGTTATCTTTCAAATCCTTGGCTATTTGTCTTTCGAAGTTAGCCTTGGATGATTTTATGAGGAACATTAGTTTCTTACTGATACTGATCAGGGATGTCTTTCCTTCTTGGGTTTGCTTTTTTCTGAACTAGTTTCTTCCTTTTGTTGTATAACCTGTTTATGGCAAGGGTCCACCAGATTGGTTTCCTTCTCTTGGGGGAGTGAGTCTTGGTTTTGCTAGGGATGGCACAATTCATGCATCCTTGTAGGTGCTCATAGAGTGCAATTGTAAAGAATTCTGCATCTTGGGCAGTGTTATCCTTTAGCGTGGGGGCTGTGAAACTTACCACCTCTGCCTTAAGTAAGGTGAAGTTTGCTTTAGAAAAGTTTTTCATTGTGGTTTCCTTGATTGGGGGTGGTGGTGGTGGGGTGTGGACATCCAGAGTGATTAGTTTATGGTCTGATCTAACCAGTGACGGTTTGACCTCCGGTGCAGAATACCTGTCGCCCATGTTGGTGATGACCAGGTCCAATATGTTGTGGTTTCTGATAGGGGAGTTTACCAGTTGATCCAGGGCATTTGAGTTGATAAATTCCAGGAAGCGCTGAGCCTGGGAGTTTGTACTCAAGTAGTTTTCCCAGTTAATAGTAGGGTAATTTAAATCGCCTAATATCAGGGTGTTCGGTAGGACCGTCATGTTTTCCAGTGTCTCCAAAAAAGCGGAGTGATTGTCCTGGGTCATAGAGGGTGATCTGTAGCAGGCCACAATTTGCATTGCAGATTTGCCCGATGTTAGTTGCACATGGATGATCTCAGATGTATCATGCTGCGCTACTAACCTGGAGGTGTGAGTATCCTTGATGAATATGGATACACCCCCTCCTTTTGTGTTTCAGCTCGTGTTCTGTGGTCGAAATGTGTCGTATGAGTTGTAGCCCAGTAGTGCTGGAGTGCTCTCTGGAGCCTTGAAACAAGTTTCAGTTACTGCACAGATGTCGACGTTCTCCATACTTAGGAGTGCTTCAAGCGCATGCATTTTGAGATTTAAACTCCTGTCGTTGAGTAGCATAACCCTCATTTTTTTACTTGTGCTGTTTACGGAGGTGGGTTTGAATATTGAGCCTTGCCTAAAGAAGGCACTATGGGGGCAGTAAGAGCCTTGGCCAGTATTCAAAAGCCTAGGGGTGACAGGTGCAAGCCATCTCTTGCGAAGCAAGTCATCCCAGGCTGACAGACACTAGATCCACTTTGAATGACACCAGAAGCTTAGCCAATTGTTGAAATTGATATTTTTTTCTTTATACTGCGGTATCATTTTTGGTGAGGGTAGGATGCTACTCAGGGTCAGGGTCATACCCGCCTGGGCTACATGATCAGAGAGCTCTTCCATGTCTCTTTTCATGTAGTCCAGGGAGGTACTTCTCAGGTCATTCACACCAACATGAACAATGACAGAGTTATATTTGTACTTGTTCTGGAGTGACCTGAGTGCTTGTGTTATGTGGTGGAGTCTGGCTCCCGACAGGCAGCTAACAGTAATCTTCTCCTTGTCCAGACTAGTGAGTGGGACATCAGTTTGCCTTACTATAGAGTCACCTATTACTAGTGTATTAGGTATGTTATTTCGCCTTAAGGGCTGTGATTGTGCGGCACATTGATTTTGTGTTTTATGTGTTGTCTGGTTTGTGACTGGAGGTGCAGGTTTTTTTGGGTGTCTGCTTTGGAGCTCTCTGATGCTTTTGCAGGTTTTTTTTTAGAGCCTCCGAGTATGATTTTGTGTATTTATGTGTATTTTTTTCCAGTGCTGGTTTGTAGGTCTATGTAAGGCTGGAGGTGTGGTGCAAGTGTTAACCTTCTCCTCATGACTGTCTGTTCCAGTCTTGGGTAGAGACCTTAGCCTCCAGTTTGGCTATATAATTGCATCTCTCGCATATGTTAGTGTTTTGTGGTAGGAAGAGACGGCTGTCTGTGTACATGAGGCAGTTGTAACATTGCCTCAGGATACCCAGGTTCACCAGCTGGACTGGAGAGTACACCTGAAGTTGCCCTTTGGTCATGCCTGAATAGTAAGGTGAGCTGCCTAGTCATTTGGTTGGTGAGGGGTGGATAAAGAGCCTTGCCCTGCTGGGCAATCAAGTGTCGGGGTATATTAGTGATTGCTATTAGGTCTGAGTAAGTGCTGGACTGTAGGATGCTTTTTGACTGTTTAGGTTGAAAGTTAGACTAGTTTCAAGTGAAAAACTGAAGAGACTTAATGGAGCCGGGAATAATTTAGCCCTAGCTAACTGGTGCTGACCGGCGCACAAAACCATGCAAACTCGTTTTTTAAAGTACTAACTTCTGGGCTGGAACCACTCCTCCAGGGACATATGGCTGCTCAAAGTTCCCCTCTTTCACAGGTGAACAGAGAAACTTCCGTCTATCCAAGTAAGGTATGGGCAACGCAGAAACTTGTAACACAGCCCTGAATTTAGCACTAGCCGAAAAACTGGACTATACTAGCTTAGAAAGGCAGGAAACAAGAAGATTTTTTTTTAAAAGATAAGGCAAAAACAGTAAAAAGTACACTAAAACAGCTTTAAATGGCTACAAGCGGTACGAAAAGGCTGTTGCACTTTAGTGTATAGCCTAAAACAGTTAAACAATTTATTTAAACAAAAAACAACTTTTTAAAAGTGCAGGCAGTCAAATAAGTACATCATTTTCTTTCGGCTGTTCCTGTTAGGGCACAGCAGATCACCTGTTTCCATTTTTTCCTGTCCTCTGCATCTTGCTCTGTCACACCAACCACCTGCATGTCCTCTCTCACTACAGCCATAAACCTTATCTTAGGCCTTCCTCTTTTCCTGTTACCTGGTAGCTTCATTCTTAGCATCTTTTTCCCAATATACTCTGCATCCCTTCTCAGCACATGTCCAAACCAATGTAATCTTGCCTCTCTGGCTTTGTCTCCAAACCTTCCAATCTGGGCTGACCCTCTAATATACTTATTCCTAATCCTGTCCACCCTCGTCACACCCAGTGCAAATCTTAACATCTTTTACTCTGCCACATCCAGCTCAAACTCCTGCCTTTTTGTCAATGCCACTGTCTCCAACCCATATAACATAGCTGGTCTCACTACCCTCTTGTAGACCTTCCCTTTCACACTTACAGGTACTCGTCTGTCACAAATCACTCCCAACACTCTTCTCCACCCACTCCATCCTGCCTGTACTCTCTTCTTCATCTCTCTTCCACACTCACCATTACTCTGAACTATTGACCCCAAGCATTTAAACTCATCCACCTTCACCACCTCTACTCCTTGTGTCCTCACCATTCCTCTATCCTCCCTCTCATTCACATACATATATTCTGTCTTAGTCCTGATAACCTTCATTCCTCTTCTCTCTAGAGCATATCTCCATCTCTCCAGGTCTCCACCACCTGTTCCCTACTCTCACTACAGATCACAATGTCATCTGCAAACATCATAGTCCATGGGGACTCCTGTCTGATGTCCTCTATCAACCTGTTCATCACCATTGCAAATAAGAAAGGGCTCAGAGCTGATCCTTGATGTAACCCCACCTCCACCTTAAACGCATCTGTCACTCCCACTGCAGACCTCACAGCTGTCACACTACCCTCGTACATATCCTGTACTACTCTTACATACTTCTCTGACACTCCTGACTTCCTCATGCAATACCACAACTCCACTCTAGGCACCCTGTCATATGCTTTCTCCAAGTCTACAAAAACACAATGCAACTCCTTCTGACATTCTCTGTACTTCTCCATCAACACTCTCAGAGCAAACATCACATCTGTAGTGCTCTTTCCCGGCATGAAACCGTACTGCTGTTCACTAATCATCACATCCCTTCTTAACCTAGCTTCCACTACTCTTTCCCATAACTTCATGCTGTGACTGATCAATTTAATCCCTCTGTAGTTACTACAGCTCTACACATCACCCTTATTCTTAAAAATTTGTACCAAAACACTTTTCCTCCATTCCTCAGGCATCCTCTCACTTTCAAGATTTTTTTTTGCTAAATAATTTTTATTTTTTTTTTTGCTTGTAGACAAATTATGATACAGTAAAGTTAAATTACAATTCAAAATAAAAGAAAATAGTTAACTATAACAATTTGTACAATATTTACAGGTGGTCCAATGAAAAGGATTAACCAATAAGGTTATAAAGAGGACTAATCTCATAGAACTAGTATAACCTTTACTGGCATATATTCACATAAGTCCATCTTAGTTTATGACATTTCAATTTCATGTAGAAGAAATTCTATCCTTTTGTAATGTGTCTATAAGTATTAAGATGTTATTCCAAGGATTGTCTGTCCAACGTCTGGGAAAAATTCTTTCTTCTTTGACTTTTATTTCTTTTTGTGCAGATTCCTTTAATAGAGATATGAAGTCTTCATAACTTGGAGGGACAGTGGATTTCCATTTTCTTGTTATACATTTTCTGGCTACAGCCAGAATAGACCATAAAAGATATTGATCACTTTTACTCATAGTTACTGAGTCATCTACATTCAAAAAAATTAAAGATTTTGTTAGAACAAATTTATCATTATAAATGGCTTGAAGAAATCTATTAATATCTTCCCAGAATTTTTTAATGCAATCATAAAATATATGTATCCAATCTGCCTCGCAGTTTACAGTACATCTCCAGCATGTGGGCTTTTGGGCAGGGTCAAATTTGGCTATTTTATTTGGTGTATAAAAGGCTCTACGTAAAAATTTCCATGTGAAGATTTTCAATATCTGGAAGTTTGATGTTAGCTTAACTGACAACAAAAGGTCATTCATACCTTCAGATGATAGATTTATTGTCAAGCCCTTTGTCAAAATGTTCACAACATTTTGACCTATTTTGGTTTTATACACTATTAAAATGTTGTATAATTTAGATATAGAAATTAGCTTATTATGATTTCCATAAATCAATTCTTGCATATATTTTATGAACTTAGGTATAGTATTAAAGTTTGAATCATTAATAATTCTACATAAATCACTTGTATATTGTAGTATTTTTTGAAGTTCTGTTCTGTCTATTTCAAATATACTAAACGCATTTATTACTTGTTGGGTGGTTAAAGTACTGTGATTATTTAAGCATTGAAACCAGTAAATAAAGTTTTTGGATTCCCAATTAATGAGTATTTTTTTCTTGGATTTTTTCTTTAAAATTCTTTGATGTTTTAAATGGTATTAAGAGTTTGAACCATAATTTTATGTCTGGATTTGTAATTATAAATTTTCTAAATAGATTATAAATATTATTCAGATATGATAAATTAGTGGGCTTTGTTGTTTTATTTTGTAAGCTATTACATAGTACATGCCAAAATACGTTATTATAATTCTCCAAATCCATATTTTTTAATATTTTGTTTTCATTTAAGAAGAAAGTTAAATGTAAAAATTTTCCATGCGGATGAATAATTTGGATTTACCCAATTTAGTATAAGTTTAATGATGGAAGCTTTAATATACGTTTCTATGTCTGGAAATTTAATTCCTCCCAAGTCCCAGGGTCTAATATGATGTGAGAAAGCAATTCTATTCTTTTTTGGATACCAAAGAAAATCCATTAAAAGTTTCTGTATTGTCTTTATAACTTTTTTATCTGGTAAAATAGGGATTGCTAATGCTATATAGTTTATTTGTGGTAGTAATATCATTTTTATTAACTGTAACCTATCTTCCAAGTTTAACATTAATTTATTCCAGCTATTAACTTGTTTTGAATTAAATTTTTGGATTTTATTATAATTTAAGGTCATGGTAGTATCTATGTTCTCAGATATAAGAATTCCTAGATATTCTAGTGAAGAAACCTTTTCTCCAATTATTTGATATTTATTCAGATGCAAGTCATCTATTTTATTTAGAAGTATATGTTTTGATTTGGATTTATTGAAACAAAGACCTGAAATGGAAAAATCTTCTACTTGTTTCTCTAATTCTTGCATGGACTCTTCATTCGGTCTTAAAGTCAGCAATATATCGTCAGCAAATAACATGATTTTAGAATTAAATTTATTGTAAAAGTTAATTCCTTCTATTTTTAGATCTCTTCGTATTGCAGACGCAAATAATTCTATCGCCAGGGCAAACAGTATGGGAGACATAGGGCAACCTTGCTTAGAGCCTTTAGTTATTTTGAAAGCTTCTGAGGTAAATGGGCCTAATTTTACATAGGCCAGGTTATCTTTATATATATTCTTTATTAAATTTATAAAGTTTAATGGGAATTCAAAAAGTTCCAAAATTTTGAATAGATACTTCCAGTTTACCAAATCAAATGCTTTCTCTATATCTAATGTGATTATAAGAGCTTCTGAATTGTCTCTGTTTAAAGCTTCTATAATGGTTAAAATTCTCTGAATATTGTCATATGTGTGTCTTCCAAATATAAAGCCTGTTTGGTCTCACTTTCCAAGATTTCATTAAACAATCTGGTTAAAAACTCCACTGCCATTTCACCTAAAGACCTCCATGCTTCCACAGGTATGTCATCTGGGCCAACAGCCTTTCCATTCCTCATTTTCTTCATAGCTATCCTTACTTCCTCCTTGCTAATCCATTGTACTTCATGATTCACTATCCCTATATCATCCAACCTTATCTCCCTCTCATTCTCTTCATTCATTGACCCATTCAATGTACTCTTTCCATCTGCTCAACACACTCTCCTCCCTTGTGAGTATGTTTCCCTCATTATCCTTTATCACCTTTACCAGCTGCACATCTTTCCTAGCTCGGTCCCTCTGTCTAGCCAATCGGTACAGGTCCTTTTCTCCCTCCTTAGTGTCCAACCTTTCATACAACTCTTCCTATGCCTTACCCTTAGCCTTCGCCACCTCCCTCTTTGCCATGCACCTCATCTCCTTATACTCCTGTCTACTTTCTTCATCTCTCTGACAATCCCACTTCTTATTTGCCAGCCTCTTTGCCTGTATACTCATCTGTACTTCCTCATTCCACCACCATGTCTCCTTGCCGTCCTTCCTCTGTCCCAATGTGATACCAAGCACCTTTCTAGCCATCTCCCTTACTAGCTCTGCTGTAGTTACCCAGCTATTTGGTAACTCTTCACTGCCACCCAGTGCCTGTCTTAACTCATCCCTGAACTCCACCTCACAATTACCCTTTTTCAATTTCCACCATTTGATCCTTGGTGCTGCCCTCACACTCCTCCTCCTCTTCTTGATCACCAACATCATCCTACAAACCACCATCCTATGCTGCCTAACTACACTTTCTCCGGCCACCACTTTACAGTCTCCAATCTCCTTCAAACTGGCACTCCAACATAAGATATAATCCACCTATGTGCATCTTCCTCCACTCTTGTATGTCACCCTATGCTCCTCCCTCTTGTTAAAATACGTATTCACCACAGCCATATCCATCCTTTTCGCAAAATCCACTACCATCTGACCTTCTGCATTCCTTTGTTTAACACCATACCTACCCATCACTTCCTCATCCCCACTGTTCCCTTCACCAACATGCCCATTTAAATCTGCTCCAATCACCACTCTCTCACGCTTAGGTACAGTCATCACCACTTCATCCAATTCACTCCAAAATTTTTCTTTCTCATCCATTGCACACCCAACTTGTGGAGCATATGCACTAACAACATTAATCATTACACCATCAATTTCCAACTTCATAAACATCAGTCTATCCGACACCCTTTTCACCTCTAAAACACTCTTCGGCAGTCAAATAAGTACAATATGTGAAAAAACAAGCTTTTAAATTACAATAAGTGCTGGAAAATCAGTGTTTAGATGGAAAACAGTTAAGTACAGCAAGAAAATACAGAAAACTGATACTCAGTCACTCCAAAGTCTCTCTTTTAAGCTAGAAGGCTTGTATCTGACTATGTACACGTTTGACTATCAGTACATTTCTTGGATCATCACACTGATTTTTCCAGGGAATGGGGTACCAGGCTAGTGATGTGGGACATTTATCTGGACATGCTGGACAGATTGGAACAGTTGTTGGGTATGAATATGCATACAACTTTCTATCTGAATATTCTAGCAAATTCTGTACAGTTGGGTGTAATTATGCATATTGCTTTCTATCTGAACATTGTAACAAAATCTGTGCAGTTGTGGGGTGTGATTATGCATACAACTTACTAGCACTCCCGGGATTCAAACCCCTGCTGTGTGTGACAACAAAATTATAGTTAACATCACAGTACACTGTGCCATCAGGGAATTGATGTGAAGTTTTCTACTGTTTTCTATCTAAGTCTCCCTCACTTGTACAATATGACTGACCTATTGGCATTTCCAGCATTGTTATACAGAACTTCATACACATTTTATCTGCATACCACAGTGTGGGTAACACTGCTTAATACAGCAGTACTATTTATAGTATGCAACAGTTCAACAACATATGATAGAAGAGTAAACAGAAGCACTCCAGGGGTTATATCTTTATTCACAGAATATTACACCTTTATTTCCACTGGTATGACGCTTTCTAAGGCTCTTATATTTATTTGTTATGACAGTACATGCAGACAAATACTAACCTGCCTCGCAACACAGCCATTGCAACCTAGCATCATGGGCTTGCTTGTTCACAGCCCGCTCATATACAGCTGTCAGAGAAATACAGTGATATTTAGACATACCTATCCATAGTATACACAAGCTAGGCAATTATTAACTACTTAATAGAATGAGTACTTACTCAGTACTGGAGCATTAGGCATCTGCTGAGACTCCTGGATCCACTGTTCCAGTACATCCCCCCTCTGTCGCTTCAGGTCAGCATAGTGGTGCCTGACTTGCTCACCAGTCTGGGGGATACCTGTGGCACTGGTGAAGTCACGGGCGAGACTGTCCCAGGCCTCCATTTTATACTGCGAGCCCTGGTACTGGCCCTGCAGTATTCTCTGCTCATGGTGTTTTACCAGGAGCCATACAATGAGTTTTGACTCCTGGATGCCCCAGTGCTGCACTCTAAATCGAGTGCCTTCACCCACACCAGCCATTCTGCCTGCAGTAGGAAGCTACAACCAGTTATGAGAAGTATTCCCACCTGTGGGGTTTAAATACTGCCAGTTTCTCACACTTTCCCATGATTGGCTGGTTTTGAAAAGGCTAAGCTATAGGCACACCTGCTTACATAAGTTTGGCACTGCTTAAAGAGGTATACCACTAGGCAGATTGAATTGGCTCCCCTACACATTGCTTTCACTTACTAAGTTGAGCTGTGCTGAGGTTAGCATTGCTTAATAGTTAAGTAGCACTATATTTGCCTTTTGGCAGTGATTTATTCTTCATTACAGGTTATATATGTGTCTGGTATCCATGATTTATGTGTACATACACTGTATGGGGACCTGGGGACTTCTACACTTTATTACAAAAACACCTCAAATCTATGCTTACTGCAGAACTCCATTTCACATATTTATATTCTGTGGCAGGTTATACAACATCACACTGTACATAGATTCAGTTTACATGTTTGGTTTGATTTTCCTGTGGTGAGGATTAGTTTGCTGATACCTCATTTATATGTATTGCTATGGTGGTTTAGTGGTTAACTACTGTGACTGTGGTGTACAGGGTCCTGAGTTCAAGCCTTGCGGAAGCTGTTTATTTTGTTGCTGGGCAGAACACGGGCCATTGGGTACACAGTGATTAAGGCACTTTAAAGCAGTTGTAAGTGGGTGTGAGCAGGTTTGCGCAGAGCTAAGCAATGCTAACCTCTGGTTACAGTTTCTTACATTCAGTTAGCTTCTACTTTGCTTAATCTGTGTAGGCAATGCTTACCCCATTCAAACACACTTAAACACACTTACTAGTGCTTATATATGCTTACTACTGCTTATTTCTGCTTAAACCTGCTTACTAGTGCCTTATTCATTATGACACTGACACTACACATGTGCGTTTAATGCAGTACTCCAATTCACATTTAAGTGTTATTTAGTAGGTTATACAGCAAAAAAATGTAAAAAAAATGTTCATATACAGATTTCACATGGAAAATGGTATGTGATACAGTGGGACTCGAACCAGGAATACCTGCTCACTAGGCAGATGCTCTGACCACTACACTATTGCTGTGCTGCTGCATTTGCATATATCTTCCATGTTATTCTCTTCAGCTTTTTAAACTGCTTTAATCATAGCCAAGCGATGGGCACACCAGCACACCTACGGTTAGCTGTACTCTGAGTTTAAAAAAAAAAATGGGTTTCTTCTTTTTATTTTTGTCATGTTGCTGTTGTACACATGGGGGACTGTTGGTGGGGATAAGCGGACACCAATGAGCAGTCTCGCTCATTTATTTACACTTTCTGCTGTCTTACTTTGCAGGGGTGTGTTTATTCTGAGAGCTCTGCTCTCAGACACGCCCCCTGCACTCGTCCATGCTCTGTGTAGGATTGGGAGTTCAGGCAGTGCGCCTTCCTTAATATGCATGGCGCGCTGCCATCCTCCTCCTAAACTGCTGCTTCCATGCAAGACTAGACTAGTCCTCCACGGAAGATTAGTAAATCCGGGGGAGTGGTTTTGTTACTGTTCAAATTATTAGGCTCTATATAGTAGTTTAGGCTAAACGAATATGCTGAGCTAACTATGTATGTATCTAGTTCACTATTGTATAATTTATTTTGTGATTATTTATGTATATACTGCTGTGCATTTGTTGATGCCATTTGGCCCCAGTCATGACTGAAAGTGGTGGTCTAAGGACAATGAATTGGTAACAAACAATAAATCTGCATATGACTGGGAGTACATATGTTTATATATATATATATATATATATATATATATATATATATATATATATATATTGTGTATGTGTGTGTCTGTGTGTGTATGTGTGTGTGTGTGTGTGTGTGTGTGTGTGTGTGTGTGTGTGTGTGTGTGTGTGTTTGTGAGGGTTGGGGTTATATCCACCTGCCTTTATTGAAATAACAGAACTGAAAAGAGAGAGAGAGGGAGGGAGAGAAAGAGATGTATTCCCATGTTAGAGAGATTATCCACTGTAGAGAACACGGAAAAGGTGTACATAATAGCCAAATACTTCTTCAGTTATTGTTTAGTAATTTTGTGGTCAAGAAATGTGTTTTAAATTCAATTCCTGGGACCTGTATGTGCAGTTCCTGGGTGATATATGTATTTTTTAGAAAGATAATTATGACAGGTTTTTGGAATTTATTGATTGCATTAGGAACACAATAGTTTTTTTTAATTTACATACCACTGTTCCTATGACTGATTATGTTTTCTTGAAGTGCAGCTTATCAAAGATTTAAATGGGAAAAATTTGTATAAGAAACCTACACACTCAAATTCTTTATTACATTTACACATTGCCATCCATGTTTTCAATAATGGACATTAGTGAAAGGGAAAATGGTACACTTGGCATGGATGATTTCTGATGACAATACTTTTCGGGTTGAAATTATTTAACTGTGAAATATTTCATAGGAGAGGCTGTCCGTCTGACACGATGCATGAGTTGTTTAGAGAAGTTTTCAATAAGAAGAATAAAGGGACATATGGTCCTATTTTAGGGTTAGGAAGTTTGTGCCTTGTTAAGAAAGACTAAGATTTTCAAAAAAGCAATGGTAATGACATATAACCAGGATGCACACTTGATTTGTAAGGTCTTAGAAAGAAATTGGAATGTACATATTTATGGTAAAAGGCAATCTAGGTAAAGCTTTGAGGAGCAAACCAAGAATATTTTTTAGAAAAGATGGAAGTTTTAAAAATACCTTAAAACCAGTAGCACCTAGCATCACACATAGTACACACGTCTGTATCTTACATCCTCTAAGTCCCAGCCACAGACCCAACATAGTAGTCACAGGAGATTATAGTGAGACACACAGATGTTCCTCTCACCAGGCTAGACAAGGAGAAAGTTATGGTAAGTTGCTTGTCAGGTGATAGAATTTGCCATATCATGCACGCACGCAAGTCTCTTAACAACAGGCACTGTTATGACTCTGTCATAGTCCATGTTGGCATGAATGACTTGAGACATACCTCTCTGGACAATATGAAGAGAGACATGATTGAGCTTGCTGAATATGTATCCAGGCAGGTATGTCCCTAGCCTTAAGCAGCATCCTACCATCACCCAGAATGATGCCTCAATACAAACAGAAAATACTTGACTTTAACAACTGGCTTAATTTCTGCTGTCATTCCAAGGGGATCCAGTACCTGACAACCTCAAAGGACATGATTAACAGACTATGATGCTTTGCCAGAAATGGCCTGCATCTGTCTCTTCTGGGCTTCAGGCTTCTGGCAAAGGGTCTTGCCTACCCCATAGTGCCTTTTTTAGGGGAAAGTCATGAGCACAAAATTACCAACATGAAAAATTCTTTTAAACAAAATGTAAAGGTCATGCGGCTAAACGCTAGCAGTCTTAGCATAAAACTGCACTTATTGCAAGCATTCCTTGCCCTGGAGGATGCTGACATTTGTGTAGTCACTTAAACCTCATTCAGAGCTCCAGTGAGCACCCCAGCCTTGCCAAGTTATTCATCCTACCATACTTTCAGACCCCAAATGGAGGGCTACAAAGCCAAAGGAGGTATAGTTTCAATATTTATCAAAGACATACACACCTGCAGGCTGGTTAAATGGTGTGACGCACAGTAGACATTCCAAGTGCAGTTAACTGTTGACAAAACACCTATTCAAATCAAAGCTAGCTACAGACCCCTAGCCATGACTCAGGATACCCACTCCACCTATCTGGACTTCCTTGAATCCATCAAGATTCAACCCTCTACTCTGATCCTGGGTGACTTTAACTACCCAACCATAGGTTCATAGGTTCATAGGTGTGTACTAGGCTAATGGCCCTGGAGCCTTTAAGAGCCTAGCCCAAAGAATTGCCCAGGACCGTGCCACCTGATGTTAGTTTATAGTGCCCATATCCAGTAGGGCAACTGGAATGATGCCTGGAGTTAAATTTCTGTTATCCATCCATTCATCAAGATTTTCCTTGAAGAGGACCAGAGAGGTGCTCTGCTTGACATGAATGGGAAGCTTATTCCAGGTATGGGCAGTCATTGGGAGATGAACCTGTCCCTCCAGCATGTTCTGTTAATTGTGATAATAAGGTTGAGATCTCTGTAGCATGTGGCATGAGGGAATTGGGATTTCTTTAGGTGTAGTATTTCAAGTACGGCTGGGTCAGACATGGCTTTGTATGTCAAGCAGAGATTACCCCTAAGTAGATGATAAGACACTGAGAACCATAGAGTGGAAACCTATTGTAGCCCAAACATGAAAGTCCAGAGATTCCGTGACTTTGTCACTGCCAGTGCATTGGGTCAGCTGGTGGACACCCCTACGAGAGGTGAAGATATCCTGGACCTGGTCCTAACCAAAATGAGTAGCAACTGTAGCACCCCTACAGTGTCATCATCCTTGGTATGAACTGACTGCAAAGTGATCAGTTTTGAGCTCACTATCTCCCCTGAACCCCCCCCCCTCCCCGGTCAAGTTCAAACAAAAAAACTTTTCCAAAGCTGGGAACAATCTTCTCAGAGCAGGTCCCTTCAGTCAGAACTAGCACTAATGTCCAAGCCTACACCAAAAATATATATATATATATTTATTTATTTATTTACAGTTGATTTACCAGGATTGTCCATTAGGTCCGAAGTACCCATTTTCAATGGAGTCCTGGGGAGAAAAGCTCCTGAATAAAGATACAAAACGTTACAGAAGTTTACACATTAACACATTCAGTCAAATTAATACAAATTGACAAAAACAGTGGTAAAAAAACTTTAACAATGGTTGACAAAATAGAGAAATGTGTGTTCAAGACAAAAAACAGAGGAACAGGTGATTACAAGCAAAGAATCTTTGGTTATGCTATATAAGACTAGCATTGCATTGTTGTAGAAAAATATGTAGTATTTAGAATGGAATACTAGAGTTTAAGAATTATTAGGGTGTTATTGCTTTAGCTAATTTATAGTTTCTGGTATATATGATGTGGTGCCTGGAGGAAGCAGGCTAGACTAGGAGGGATGAGAGCAGGAGCATTCCCAGGAAGATGTTAAGTGTGTGTGTAGAGATTTTTTAAAAGCTGGAAGGTTAGCAGTGGTACGAATGGAGGGGGGAAGGGAGTTCCAGTTGCATGCCAGGGAAAAGGACAGTAGATTTTTCCCTGGCGAGTGAAGATGTTTGTACAGTTCTATCAGATTTTGGTTATTAGATCTTAGGGCTCTTTGTGGCATGTGCATTTTAAAGGTGGAGCTGAGTGAAGGACAGAGGGATGGATGAATATGAGTTTGTGGGCAAAGCAGAGCTGAGTAAAGGTGAGATAGTTAGGAAGCTCAAGCCAGTTTAGTTTGTGGCGAGATAGACAGTGGTGGGTAGATGCTTTGTGGCCAGTGGCAAATTTGGCAATTTTATTATAACACGAGGACAGTTTTGTTTTAAGGGATGATTGAAGGTTTGTTAGAAGAGGAGCCCCATATAGAAGTGAAGGAATGAGGAATGTTGTAGCAAGAGTATGCTTAGTAGATGTGGAGAGGAATTTATTATGTCGATAAAGCATGCCAAGTTTATAATGGGTTTTTTATGTTTAGTAGTAGGTGGCTATTGAATTTGAGCTGGTCATCTATCAGGACCCCTAACAGTTTGCTTTCAGATACTAGTTCAGGAGGTTTGTTGTTTTGGCTGATGATAGAGAGTAGATTTTTGTTAATGGTTGTGTTTTTAGAGGGGGTGAATACCATAAGCTTGGTTTTAGATGCATTGAGTGCTAGATGATTGTTTTTCATCCATTGTTCTGTGGTAGAGAAGGCCTCTTGGGTTAATTTTAAGAGAGTGGGAATGGATGTGGCTGTGCAGATGATTGTAGAGTCATCTGCATATTGAACAAGTTTGGCATGGGGAATTGAGTGGGAGAAGTCATTTATGAATATATTGAAGAGGAGAGGACCCAAGATGGAACCTTGGGGGACACCAGTGGGTGTATTTAGAAAGGAGGAGATGGCTATTTTCCATTTGACAGCTTGTTGCCTATGGGAGAGATAGCTGGTGAACCAATTGATAGTGGCAGGGGATAGGTTAAGGTTAGATAGCTTAGTAAGGAGAAGGCTGTGAGATATGGTGTCAAAGGCTTTAGAAAGGTCGAGAAGGAGAGTGGATACAACAGAGCCAGAGTCGCAGGCAGTATTTACTGTTTCCAGGAAGGAAAGGAGGGCAGTCATGGTGCTGTGGCTGGGTCTGAAGCCATGTTGTGTGGGGGTTAGTAAGTTATTGTCTAGGAGATAGGGAAGGAGTTGGAGATGGATGCACTTTTCTAAGAGTTTTGATATAGGAGAAAGGATGGCGATGGGATGGTAGTTAGTGATATCATTGTTCTTGCCTCCTTTATGTAAGGGTATGATGAAAGCTCTTTTCCAGAGTGTGGGAATAAGACCTTCTTGGATAGAGCGATTTATTAGGATGCTGATGGGGAAGGCAATGGCATCAGCAGCAATGTTAAGGAAGTATGAGGGTATGTTATCAGGTGCATTAGTACATGGTTTTAGCTTTTGCAGGAGCTTTTTATGGTAGATGTAGGGATGGGTTTTAGGGAAAAAGGTGTGAGTTGAGAGGTAGGAGATGAGGGGGGGAGGAAGGAGGTGGGATGTAGGTGTAGAGGGTGTGGTGTTATTGGAGAAGGATGTGGTAAGTTTAGAGTTAGAGTCTAAGAAGAAAGAGTTGAATTGGGTGGCGAGATTGATATCTGGAGCACTTGGGTCTGGGTTTGGGTTTTCTGCAGTGCCAGGTTTTAGGAGTTTATTGATACCTTTCCAGAATTTTTGAGGGTTGGTTTTATGGTTGTTTTGAAGTATGGAGTAGTAGTTTTGACGATCTATTGTGATAAGCTTTTTGACTTTGTTGCGAAGAGTTTTGAATTTATTTAGGGTAGAGGGAGTTTTGTTTCTTTGATAGTGTGCCCAGGCTTTGTCTCTCAGTCACATGATAGTTAGTGTATTTTTTGTAAGCCAGGGGGCGGTATTGTTTCAAATTCATTTGGTTTTTATGGGGGCTAGACTATGCAGGAGTTTCAGGAAATTTGTATTGAAGTATGCAACAGCATTATCCAGGGGTAGAGTTTTTAGTGGGTTCCAATTTGTTGATTTTAGGGAGTCTGAGAAGGTTACTGGGTCGAAGTTTCTTAGGTTTCAAGTGCTGATGTAATTATGTGTTGCTTGTAGTGGACATGGAAGTCATTTGGTGAATATGGGAAGATGGTCATTGAGGGAGTCAGGGAGAGTTCCACTGTCGGTGTAGTAGTGGGGGTAAGATACTAAAATCCAGTCTAGGGTACTGCCAGTGGAGAAATCTTTAGAGGGTCTGGTAGTCTGGTTGATGAGCTGAGAGTATTTATAGAGGTTAATGTTTATGGGGTGTGTGGGGGAATTAATGCAGGACCAATTAATGTTTGTGTCACCCATGATAATAGTTTCATTACTGATATTGATAGAAAGCCAGGATAGGATGTCTTCTAAAACAGAGACATTGTCACCAGGGGGGATGTAAAGTGAAACTATGCAGATTTGTTTGTGTTTGTTTAATTGAAATAAAGCTAATGTTAATTCTGCGTTGGAGAAATTTGGAATGGGTTTGTTATAGGGAGTAATGGATAGAGTGGAAGAATAGAGTAAAGCTACCCCACCACCCTTTTTATGGATTCTGTCTTTTCTGATTATTGAGTAGTTTGGAGGTAGAACTTCAGTGTCTTTTATATGAGGTTTTAGCCAGGTTTCGGAAATAGCTAAGATGTCGGGTTTGTTATGTAGAAGCCATGCTTGTAGATTAGGGATTTTGTTTGCTATGATTTGAGCATTTAGAGAAGCAAGTAGGATGGATTTGGATATGGAGGAAGTGGTGATTGGGCCTGGGTTAGGGTGTATATCTCCAGATAGGAGTATGGTTGTAAGATGTTCAATTAAATTTCTAAGATGATTGGATTGCCTTGTTTGAATGTTGTAGGTTTTCAGATATTTGTGAATATTGGAGCTTGGGAAGGGACTAAAGAGTTTGTAAGAAGTGTTTAGTTTATAGTGAAAAGTAGATGGGGTTAATGGGATAGAGTTCAGGGCTATTGAGATAAAAGACTTTAAGTCACACAAGGGGAGTGTGCTGGTAGAGTGAGTGGGTGGAAGATAATATGTGGTGTTGGGTTGGGTGAGATAGTGTATGTATGTAAGGATGAGAAGTAATAGTAGATGAATTAAGAGTGATTTGTATGTTGTAGTCATGTTGTGGTTTTGATAAGGTGTTATATGTAGTGTAGAGAATAAGTGTGTGAAGTATATGTGAAATTATAGGATATGAGGAGAGGTGTGAAGAGGAGTTTTATGAGGGCGGCGTTGGTGAAAAAGGGAGGGGTGTAGTTGGTGGAAAGTAAGTAGGATAGGATTAAGGGGGATGGAGAAGGTGGGAGGAATGTTGTGATTAAGAGGAAGGGGTGAAATTGCTAGAGAGGAAGTGGGTGTTTTCAGTGATTAAGAGGAAGTGGTGAAATTGCTAGAGAGGAAGTGGGTGTTGTCAGTGAAGTGTGGGAGGAAGTGGGAGTGGTTAGAATGGTATAAGTGTAGATGCACTGGGGGTGGGTGGGATTTGGGGGTAGGGTAGAGGAGCGGAGTGAGCCTGAAGGGCGAATGGAGCGGGATACACCTAAGGAAGGTAGGCAGCAGGACAGTATGAGAAACAATCAGTGAGGTGGAGGTAAGAACAGAAGAAGGTAAGCAAGGTGGTACGTGTGACTCTTGGAGTGCACTATAACTGAGAAAGGAGAGGACAAAAAGTAGAGATAGAATGGATAGAGCTGTAATTTAGCAGTTAGTATAGGGAAAGATGTTAAAAAGTGGTATTGAAGTGTATGGGAAGGAGTGAGGAAAAATGATTAGGTAGGTGGGTAGGCACTACTCCGTAGTGGACAGAGCCTAATTGCATAAGAGAGGCAGACTGAATGGTGAAAGAAGGAAGGCAGGTCAAGTATAGGGACAAGCACCAGGGGTGAGGCTGATATTAGGGGAGCACCCAGTAATAAGGGCAAGGCTGCTGGCGTCTCTGGTTGGAACCCTTCACTAGCACCAAGTAAGTGATAGAACAATAGAGAAATATTCTCAGACCAAGTGGAGTAATGATTGTAGCATGTTATATACTTTATATTTATCCTCTAGCTGTCTCTACTGAGAGAAAGAGTAGGAGTATCCCTGTAGGGAGACAGGCAGTCAAGGTGGATCTTGCTATCCAGAGGATGATCTTGGAAAATCCAGGAGTGTTAGGCCTGTAGGCAGAGCGAGCGTTAGGAGAAGAGGCTGAATAGCTGGGGAAAAAGAGAGGTACGTGTTTATAAAATCTAGTAGTAGTTTAGGCACTAGTTAAGTGATAATACTATAGGGTGAAGAATGTGAAGTATGTACATTAGGGAGTAGGGAAAATGTTCAAAAGGTAGCAGCAATTCATCATTAATTAGCACCTTACAACTAGGTATTAACTTCTCAACATAAACAGTAAAGCAAATGCATCAACAGTATTAGGGAAAAGTCATCTAGATATTTGCAATTTCATAGCTGTATTACTGTTACATTGTAGTGTCAGATTAGATTCAGTATCTGATTACAAGTAGACACAATGTGAGTCCAACAATAAAACATGGATGTGAACCATAAATAGCACTTTGAGCCACAGTAAAGTAGCAGAGTATCACTTTCACAGGTTCAGAGGCTTTAGTTACACTAGACCATTACTGATTCAAGTTCTAATAATATATTATAACATCCACATACCATTAGCTTAATAAACAGGTAGCACTTGAATTAGTAGCCCTGTATTGAAGTAGACACACAATTTCTAGTTAGGGTAAATAACAAGGCACTTCATGAACTAAAAGATGTTTCTGTGGGCCAGGCGGGAAAACCGCTATTCACCCAAGGTAAAAGTATTTATGTGGAGGAAACATGCAGTCGCTAGGGAACGGAGTGCTCCTTTTCAAGTTTAGTAGACTCTAATGCAACATACATACTCTCAGCATTCCACTATATCCGGCGATAAGTGAGTGTGGAAACTAGTATGGCTGAAATTGAATGTAGAGAGTACTCTGAAGTCGCTAGGGAATAGCGTGCTCTGATTCCAATCTAGTAGGCTCTAATACAATACGCATATTCTCAGCATTCCACTATCTCAGCTGATAAGCGAGTGCGGAAACCAGTCAGGCTGTAATTTATCGTTGAGAGTACTCTGAGGAGGGTAGACTAGTTTGTGGTGTGGCACAGAGCACAGGTGTAGCTTGTTCAACAAGTACCACTGTTGTTAGTGCAGCTAGACCACGTGGGGGGTGAGGAGGCAACTAGAAGCGGAGGTTATGCGCTTAGGAGTTGGGAATGCAATACCATGGTAGGTACAAGACCCTTAAATCAGCAGATCTTTTGGGCACTATCCTATTAAAGTTACATAGGTTACGAGCAGAGCTACACTATTTAAATTATATAACTTCCGAGCATAGTTATTAATAACAGCAGCAGAGTTAACAAACAACATCTAACAACAGAGCAAAAGCAAGACGCATGATGCTGTTTCTACGCAATTGTCTGTAAAAAGCAATCACTACAGTTCATTGAGCACGTTACAAAAAGTAGGGTTTGGTATCTATGAGCAGAGTCACACAAGCATAAAACTGCTAAAGCAGAATAACAAGCGTTTGGAACTGTTTGGAGCGTAATGAATATACTTAATTAAATTAGATAAGCATCAAAAGAAGACCGTAAGAAATAGTACAGCTAGGCAATTAAACAATAACAAATGAATATACACAGACCGTAAGAAATAGTACAGCTAGGCAATTAAACAATAACAAATGAATATACACAGACCGTAAGAAATAGTACAGCTAGGCAATTAAACAATAACAAATGAATATACACAGACCGTGAAATAGTACAGCTAGGCAATTAAACAATAACAAATGAATATACACAGACCGTAAGAAATAGTACAGCTAGGCAATTAAACAATAACAAATGAATATACACAGACCGTAAGAAATAGTACAGCTAGGCAATTAAACAATAACAAATGAATATACACAGACTGTAAGAAATAGTACAGCTAGGCAATTAAACAATAACAAATGAATATACACAGACCGTAAGAAATAGTACAGCTAGGCAATTAAACAATAACAAATGAATATACACAGACCGTGAGAAATAGTACAGCTAGGCAATTAAACAATAACAAATGAATATACACTTAACAGGAGTGAGGGGAATTAGACCAGGAGCATGCAGCAGCCACGAGAGGAGCCAGGGATTAAAGATGGCACCCTGGGGACTTTGGCCCTTATGATAGGTATGGGCCGGATGAGGATTGGGAGGGGCGGGGCTGAATGAGTGAATACCGATGAAGAGACTGTCGAGAGGGCAGGATAGAGGTAGGTAGTAGGGACGTATTGCTGAGGTAAAAACAGAATAGGAGGGTGAGAGGAGCAATAGTGTGAAGAGGAGGAGCTGCGGGGAGGGGAGTTCTGTAGTGAAAGGGGTGAAATGAGGGGAGTTCTGTAGTGAAGAGGGGTGATGTGAGGATGGAGAATAGGATAGATATATATAGTATGGGTAAGATATCTATGGGAGGAGATAGGTATAGATGAAATAGCTATGTATAGTGATAGAACAGGGTGACTTGGAGGGGGGACACCTAAGGAAGGTAGGCAGCAGGACAGTGTGAGAAACAATCAGTGAGGTGGAGGTAAGAACAGAAGAAGGTAAGCAAGGTGGTACGTGTGACTCTTGGAGTGCACTATAACTGAGAAAGGAGAGGACAAAAAGTAGAGATAGAATGGATAGAGCTGTAATTTAGCAGTTAGTATAGGGAAAGATGTTACAAAGTGGTATTGAAGTGTATGGGAAGGAGTGAGGAAAAATGATTAGGTAGGTGGGTAGGCACTACTCCCTAGTGGACAGAGCCTAATTGTATAAGAGAGGCAGACTGAATGGTGAAAGAAAGAAGGCAGCTCAGGTATAGGGACAAGCACCAGGGGTGAGGCTGATATTAGGGGAGCACCCAGTAATAAGGGCAAGGCTGCTGACATCTCTGGTTGGAACCCTTCACTAGCACCAAGTAAGTGATAGAACAATAGAGCAATATTCTCAGACCAAGTGGAGTAATGATTGTAGCATGTTACATACTTTATATTTATCCTCTAGCTCTCTCTACTGAGAGAAAGAGTAGGAGTATCCCTGTAGGGAGACAGGCAGTCAAAGTGGATCTTGCTATCCAGAGGATGATCTTGGAAAATCCAGGAGTGTTAGGCCTGTAGGCAGAGCGAGCTTTAGGAGAAAAGGCTGAATAGCGGGAGTGAGGAGAAGCAGACCAGGAGCATGTAGCAGCCATGAGAGGAGCCAGGGATTTAAAAGCACTTACATAGCTTTATGGACTCAGTAATACTTGACAGGACAAAATTATCTTCCTTGAGGAAGAGTAAACCTGTCTGGTGGACAGCAGCAGTAAACAAACTCTATAATACAAGGAAAAAATTGCTCTCCAGGACCAAGAAAAAGTAGGTGCCAAGTTGGAAGCGATCCCTCTTTTGTCTGAACAAGCAAATAAGGTCACTGGTGAAATCTAAGGCTAGCCTCAAGTCCAAATTGGCCACATCCACTAAGGACAAACACAAGGCCTTCTTCACATATGCCAGCAGTCTCAAAGGCAACATCCAAATCTGCTCTGAACTGGTGGTCACTAACACCACATACACAAATGCCATAGATATAGCCAACCTGTTGGCAGAGAGGTTCAATGAAAACTTTACCCCCCCCCGTCCCCCCCATCAGTAAACCAGGACATCCCCATCATCTGCCCCCCTCCGCTCATCACCAGGGAGCAGGTCTTCAATGCCTTGTGAAAGGCAAAAAATACAGTCTGCATGAGACCAAATAACATCCCTGGCTGTATCCTACATGAACTCAGGCATGAGCTCTCAGGTGCATAAGGCACCCTATTCAACCAAAGCCTGAGCACCAGCTTTGTCCCAGCCAAATGGAGGACAGCCACTATCATCTGTCTACACAAAGGTGAATCATCCACTGATCCAGGCAATTATAGGTCCATCAGCCTAACTAGCCTAATCTGCAAGGCCATGGAACGCATTATACGGAACTTATAAACAAGGACACTGGCAACCTCCAAACGCTTCACCCCACACATTTTGGTTTTGTCAAAGGGAGATCATGCCTGTTAAACTTGGTTGACTTCTTTGAAACAGTCACCAAAGCCATAGATGAGGGGAAGACAGTGCACAACACCTACCTTGACCTATTCAAAGCCTTCAACAGTATTCCTCACTTAGGCATAATAGATAAGCTCTCCCAGCTACTCATCAACATGTATGTTACCAGATAGGTAGCTAACTGACTCACTGATAGAACCCAGTCAGTCAAAATAGGGGAAGCCACCTCTAGTAGTAGATCCGTAATGAGTGATGTACCCCCAAGGATCAGTCTTGGGACCTCTACTGTTTGGGATATACTTTCCTGAGATGCAAGCCAAAACCAGTGGTCTGTGGCTGACCAAATTTGCAGATGACTGCAAGATGGGTGCGGTCTTAAATTCCCTAGTGATGTGAACATCCTCCAAGAGAGCCTTACCCAAACAAATGCCTGGTGCCAGAAGCATGGCTTGAAACTGAATGCCAAGAAATGCATAATTATCCCCTTGGGGAAAATGGCATCCCCACTAATTATCACATTAATAACAATGTACTAAGCACGTAATCAGTCATGAAGGACTTGGGCACCCAGGTTGATAGCAACCTAACTTTTGACCACCACATTGCCTCCATTGTATGGAAGGCTTTCTACATGGCCACCTCATAAATAAGGGTATTTCATCCAGGAACAAGGAGGTCATAACATCCCTGTGCTCTTCCCTTATCAGACGCATTATCGCATACAATGGCCCCTTTGGCATGTACCTTGCCAAGCACATGCAGCAGCCGGAGAGACTGCAGAGGCTCCTGACCAGAAAAATCCAGGGTCTCAAATACCTATCCTATACTGATAGGTAAAAAGTCCTGTCCCTCTACTGAGTCTCATACAGATTGCTCAGAGGTGACCTGTGTCTGGCATACAAGGTCATCTCAGAGCCAACCGTAATGGAGTTGCTGCATATCCATAAGTCAAACTCCACTCATGCAACCCACACACAAGGTCTCAACCTGGACTGTAACATTAATAGAACTTGTTGGCGGGATAGATTTGTGTCCCAAAGACTACCCCATTTGTGGAATAGACTCCCTCTCCATGTCAAGCAGACTACCTCTCTAGCCCTCTTTAAAAGGAACCTGCATTACTGGATGGGAAACAGAAAATTAACCCCTGGGATCCCACCTGTGTTCTTGCTGGACAGGGGAAACAGGTGCTGACTTTGTGGGAACATGGGCAAAATTCTTGGCTATTCATATAAGGGCCTATGGGCCAATAGCCTAGTATCATCCTATAAACCTATATAATACCTTGAGAGGAAAAACAGGCATTTACAAGTGTAGTGAATGTAGTCAGTGTAAACACATACATGAAGGGAATAGTATTTATGTAGCCAATTTAGGTTCCTGGGAGAGTAATAAATATTTTACTTGTTATTCAAAAAGGGTGACTTATGTAGCGTTATGTCAAAAATGCCCCTTGTTTTATATTGGGTAAGCAGAGAAGCATTGATGGAAAGGATTTATGAGCATATTTATGATGTTAAGATGAAAAAAGAAACCAATGCCCTTTTTAAGATATTTTAAGTCACCCAGAACATTTTCTTAATTTTTTTGTATTAGAAACTGTTAAATTAGACCACAGAGGTGGCCCATGTAAGTAAACACTTGAATTGCAAGTACATAGGTGGCAAATTTAGACAAATGCAGACAGTAACCCTGGATTAAATGACAATCTTTCATTACCTAGCATTTTTAAACTGAAATGCCTTAGTCTGTACTTTGTGATCTGCTTATATTCATATGTATGTGTTTTTTATGGAATTTTTGTTTTGTGGACTTTTTATGAATTCCAATTTTTGTGTAATTTAGATTACCCTAATTGTTGGTAAGGTGTAATGTTTAGGGTTGGGATGTTGTTCCTTTAAAATTAGTCTGTGGAAGTTGGTCATATGATACCCAAGAAGAGTTTTGAATGGAACTGTATTTGTGTTTGGTTTATGTTCTGAAGAAGTCCTATGTATATATTGGATGACAATGCTAAACTTATTGATTAAAAGCTATTAGTGGATTTTTACAGGCATTTTTGTTTTGTTTTGTTTTTTCAGTTATTTTCATGGTACTTCTAAGGCCAATCTATAACCAAATGCAGTAGGTTATTTTGAGCACCAAAAGGGAAATTGTCCGGGCTTAAAATGGCCCAGAAGAGAAGCTAGCCTAGTACTTACCTCAACCTTTAAAAATCAAAATTACTGTTACACTTTTTTTTTTGTTATTGTTGTAATCTGCAGCACTTGCATATGTTCTTTTATACATTATTCTTAACATAACTAGATTCCTCCTCTGTGTTCATTGTTAGTGAGCAAAGCTAGAGGAAACCTAATATCATTTGCGCATTGATCTCCCTCATCTGCAAAACACTTAAAATAGTTAATGAAGTTGTAAGCTGTCTATTATGTGCTGTGGAGCTGAGAGGCACCAAACCATGGCAAACGGTATTAGAGAACATCCTGCAGTTTACAGTAAGAAATGGAAGAGCATACTTTTCTTAGGTGATTCTGTCAAACTCAACTTTTAATTGTGGCTTTGAAAATGAATGCTTTAAACTACATAATTGTGTACAACTGAAAAATAGTATTTCAAATAGAAGAATTAGAGATAAAATAAGTTTGTGTAAGTAAGGTGGGGTAGACAAAAGTGAATCACTGGATGCCACTGTTGGCTGCAATCCTCTCTTAATACAAAAGTTCAGCCTCTTGTATAGTTTAACTCAACCCTTAGGTTTCTTTTCTCCATGCAGTACGGCTTCAGTATAGTTAATCTACCGGAAACCTGGCTATAATTTATAAAACTTTCATTTCATTGCTGTGGAATCAAAAGAAGAGAAAGTCCAACCACTTGTTTTTTCAAGTTTAACTTGTTACATACTTTTGCAGAAAAATTTGTCTCCACCTTCATAGCATACTACAGACATGGAGAAATATGTAGTCTTTCCTGTCAGGTACAGCTCACATTCTTAGGCAATCAGTCATGCTGATGTCAGCACTTCAGCAGCTGCTTTAAGAAAAAGGGCAGAGTGTTGTGCAACTGTTTCCCATTGTTTCTATTACAGAGAGAAAGAAATACAGTCTCAAGTCCACCTGTTTGATAAGACTACCATCTCTCTCCATTTTCTGGATTTTTGATTTTGACACTTCTCTCCTGTGTGTGTGGGGGGAAGGGCTGTCATGATAAATGGAAAATGTCTTAATAATTTACAACAAAAGATACTTTGTCACTTTTCCCTAAACATCAAAGATGTGCACTACAATTACACCTTCTTGTTAGCATATAAATTAGTATAAACAACATTGCATGTTACAGACCCTGGGATTAATTAACAGTCATGCAGGCACCACAACTTCTTACTGCAAAAAATCTGGGAAAAGCCTAAAATAATGTGAGATAAAGGCCCAAAAATGGGGGGGATTTTTAATATTTCTCTTATAAACTTAGATAGTGGATAGAATAACAGGATCTATGTTAATATGCATTTTCTGAAGGATATGAAATCTGAAACGCAAATGTAGGACATTATTTACTGACTTCGATCCTCGGTTATTTACCAAAACACCACAGTTTTTTTGAGGAACAAACCAAAAATATGAGGCAAAAATCTAGACATTCTGTGAAAATCTGGACAGTTCAGAGGTATGGAAATACACCACACCTATATGATGTAAGCATGTTAGTGTGATGAGAAGCAGCAGCACTCATCGAATATGCGTGCTGTTCATTGTGCCTACATGTTTGGAAGCACCTTTCTGTCACCAGCAATAGTTTTTGTTACCATGGAAAGGTGCTTGCAAGCATGAGCGCATAATATGAACAAAACAGATCGCATATAGGCAATGCTCCTATACAAGCAAAGTCTGTAGCCCAGGCATACTAATAGCAACAACAAGATGAAGTGAAATGGGGGAATTTATTTATTTATTTATTTATTGACATTTGTTAACCGGGAAAGTCCACTGGGTTGGAAACCCATTTTCAGTGGAGGCAAGGGGAGAAAAGCTCCACAATTAACAGTAAGATATAGACAGATGACAACATTTTTAAATAGCAAAAATAAGCAAAGTTACAAGATTATAAAAAAAGTAAAACATATATAGACAATATAAAATTTATCAGTATGTATCAGAACTTATATAAACTTAGATAACAGTTGGTAGTATAGTGCAAACTCTTGAGTTCTTACTTTTAGCATTGCAAGAAGAAACATGTTTGTTCTTGCTGAAAATTAGTTATAGCAGTAGTAGCAGTATTAGAACTGATGCTGTCTGGGTAAAAGGTATCTTGAGACTATGGAACTGGGTTAGTATTAAGTAGTGCTGGTTTTATGGTGGTTTGTTTGATTTATATGGGCATTTGAGGTTGTCCTGGAAGTAGGTTTTTAATGCTACTTTGTATGTCTTTGTGCAGCCTATCTGGGTAATGTGGGAGGGTAAGGAGTTCCATTGTTAGCAATGCTATATGAGAACAAGCATTGTACAGCTCTTTTATTGGGCTTGGTTACACTTAGTAATTTATTGGAGGATCTAAGGGTGCATGAAGTAATATAAGTTTGTATTATTCATGAGAGTGATGGGCAGTTATTTGGTCTATAAATTAGTTTATGGGCTAGCATTAGTTGGGTATAGCAGAGATAGTTTGGGAAATCCATATAGTTCAGTTTGGTGATTGCTTGGCAGTGGTGTGAGCGGTTAGGCTTTCCTGAGATGAATTTAGCTATTTTATAGTAACAGGACTGAAACTTGTTGCTGAGGGATGAGTGAAGGTTAGTAAAGATGTCACTATCATAAAGTAAGGCAGGGATGAGTAAGGTACTTGTCAGTTTTGTTTTGGTGTTTTTGTCCATGCAAAGTTTATGACGATAAAGTTTGCCAAGTTTAAAATGTGTTTTCTTTATTGCGTTGAGAATGTGTGTTTCAAAGGTGAGTTTGTCGTCGATTGTAATACCTAGTAGCTGGGTAGATTTTATTATTTCTATTTCAGTTCTATCTTAAGCGTAGATTTTGAAGTCTATATCTGGTGGTTTTGAAGAGAATAATAGAAGTTTTTTTTTTTTGGCATTTAGTAGCAGTTGTGAGTTAATCCGCGGTGGTGGTGCTGCAGTAGCATTGTCGCCTTACAGTAAGACGCTGTCCGGTTCGATTCTCAGCTAGAGCGTTTTCTGTGTGGAGACATGCGTGAATGGGCACACCTTCATTGAAGGTTGTGCGTCAGGGCTGGTAACTCAGCACGTAAAAATTAACTACCAATCATTAGCAGACCGCAGTTCCACTGTGGCGACCCCTAACCGGGAAAAGCCGAAAGACACAAACAAGTAACAGTTGTGAGTTATTTAGCCATGATTCAGTCTCTGTAAAGGCATTTTGAGAAATTGTCAGGAGGTCAGTGAAATTGTTTGAAGTAGAGATTATAGTCAAATCATCAGCGTATTGGACAATTTTACCTAGTTGTGAGACTTTGTGGAGGTCATTAATAAAGATGTTGAAAAGTAATGAACAGAATGGAACCTTGCGGGACTCCTATGTTGTTTGACAGATTGGACATTATACCACTTTGCAGATTGTTGTCTATTGTTTAGGTATGATGTAAACCACTTGAATGATGTGGGGCACAGCCAGGTTTTGTTAACTGGATCAGAAGTTTAGTATGTGAAACTGTGTCAAAAACTTTAGATAGATCCAATAAGATTACTGATGTCGGGTGACCTGTATCTAAGGCTTTGTTGACAGTATTGGTGAAGGAGAGCAGGGCAGTAACAGTGCTGAGCCCTAGCCAAAAGCTGTGTTGAGTGGGAGACAGGAGATCATTATCAATGAGGTACTTGAGTAATTGTGTATGTACACACTTCTCAAGGATTTTGGATAATGGTGAAAGTATAGAGATAGGGGAGATAGTTTGAAAGGTCATGAGAGTTTTCACCTTTATGTAGTGGAGTAATAATAGATTTTTTCATAGATGCGGAACATAGCCTTCTGTGAGAGAGCAGTTTATAAGAATGCTAACTGGGTATGCAATTGCATTTGCTGCTAATTGTAAGCATTCTGGGGGAAGGTTGCCTGTAGAAAGAGAGCAAGGTTTGAGCTTTTTTATTAGTTTACATATGAGGGATGTGGGTACTGGTTGAATAGTAAATGACTGAATTGCTGGAGGATTGGAATCTTTGTCTAGAATGAGTGGGGCACTGTCAATTTGTTTGGCATTATTTGTATTCTGGGAGTATGGGTTTGGGCTTGTTGGCGAGTATTTGATTAATTTTTGAATGGCGGTAATGAAGTGGGTATTAAAGTCATGGAAGATTTGTTAGGAGGTCTTATTGAGTGTGGGAGATGGATTACGTAAAGTGCCAGGATTAAGAAGGGTGGAGACTGACTTCCAGAATTTCTTAGGATTGTTTTGTAAGGCTGTTAGCCTTGAGGAGAAATAGTTTTTTTATCTTGTGTTACTAGCTTCTTGGCTTTATTTCTTAGTTGTTTGGAGTTAGCTTTGTTTTGTTGTGTTCTATCTTTGTGCCAAGTTTTCCAAGCTTTGTCTCTCTGAAGGATGCATTGTTTGGTCATTTTTGTTAGTCATGGGGTGTGATTTACTTGTGTTCACTTAATATGTATGGGGGTTAAGCTATTAAGCATATCTAAAAAGAGCTTATTAAAGTAATTAACTGCTTCATCTAGGAGGAGAGTGTTTAGTGGGGGTCAGTTATGGATTTTTAGGATGCTTGTGAATATACTTTGGTCAAAGTGAGTGAGATTTCTGGATGTTTTATAGGAGTGAGTCTTGACTATATGAGGGTGGGTCTTGTGGGTGTATGCTGGAAGGTAGTCTCTTAGTATATTGGGTTGGGTTCCAGAGTTAGAGTACTTGTGGTGGTGAGTAACTAATAGCCAATCTAAGATAGATTCTAATCCTGTAGATAGGCCATGGATGGGAGTATTGATGAACTGATTAAAGCTGTATAAATTTATGCTGTTTGCTGGGGAGTTGGAGTTAAGGTTTTGCCAGTTAATATTTTGTATCTCCTAGGATTATAGTTTCATTTGATACATTTAGGTTTATCCATGATAGAAATTCCTCTAAAATGGGAATGTTCTGGCCTGGGGGGGGGGGGGGGTGGTATAGACTACTGCGACAGTTAGGTTTTTATTGTTATTTATTTGAAGAATTATGACAAATTCTAGGTTTTGAAAGGTAGGGAGTGGTTTCAGGTAGGAAGTGAGATTTAGGGAATTTTGATATATTAATGCAATACCACCACCCTTTTTGTTGAGTCTATCAGATCAAATTATGCTGTAGCCTGGAGAGAGAATTTCAGTATCTGAAATATGTGGCTTTAGCCATGTTTCAGTTACTGTGATAATATCTGGGGTGTGGGTAGTTAGCCAGGTTTGAAATTCAGTAACCTTATTACAGATGCTATGAATGTTTATTGTTATTAAGCGCGTAATTGGTTTTCCTTTGGGTTTGTGTTAGAGTTTTGGGAGTGGTTTGGGCCGGGGTTGGCGTAGATGTCCCCACATTTATTAAGTGTGAGGCGAAGGTGAATTATAGTTTGAGCATGATTATTTTTAGAGAGGGGTCTAGGCTATTTAGAGAGGCAGAGTTTAAGTTTGAATTTGCTATAGAGAAGTTTTGTTTGGGTAAGAGTAGTGGTATGAGATACAATTAAAGAAGGGAAGATGTCAGAGTAACTATCATTGTTGTTTTGAAGTGGTGGGGTATAGGTACTGGATCACTGTGGAGGTGGGCTTAGGGTGATGTATATAGTGGTGGTATTGCATAGTAGGCCTAGAAGAGCAGTGCAAGTGAGAATGTGTAGTATGGATTGTATGTGTTGCAGTGTATTTGTGAGATGAATCATGGTTAGCAAGATAGCAATGTGAGTATGAGGGAGAAGTTTGTAGGGGGGGTGTGTCTTGTGAGCTAATGCGAGAGTGGTTGATGAGGTAATGAATGGGTGGGGCTAGGGTAGTATAAATGTAATGAAAGAGGTGATGGTTGGGAATGGGGGTAGGGTAGGGGAGTGGGCTGAGCCCAGAGCGCAGTGGAGGGCAAATGGAATGGGTTGCACCAGACCTCAGAAGCCCTAACAGCCCAAGAATCCAGCAAACACTTATCTCCACACAGGTAGAAAGAAGAACAAAAAGCAACTAGACTGAGGTATGTAATTTAGTGGGTCAAGAAGGCAAGCATATATTTTTAGTACAGTCGAAGTTGTGAAGAAATGAGGCAGCGGTGGTGCAGCAGTTAGCATTGTCACCTCACAGCAAGAGGTTCTCCCGTTCTATTCTTGGCTGGAGCACCTTCTGTGTGGAGTATGCATGTCCTCCCCATGGTTGAGTGATGTTTAATGACATGCAGGTAGGTGCGAGCATGTGTGTTTGCCTTCTTTGAAGGTTGGGCGTCGGGCTGGCAACTCAGCACTGTAAAAATCCACTGCCAGTCATTAGCGGACCGGAGTTCCGCTGTGGCGACCCCTAACCGGGAAAAGCAGAAAGACATTACTAGAGGTTGTGAAGAAAGAAATAAACTAAAGTCAAAGAAGGGAAGTGTATAATATCACATAAGAAAAGGGGTGATGATAAAATGGTCAAGAAGGCAAGTAGACTATTTTAAAAATAGCAGAATAGTAGGAAAAAGCAATTGGAGACTGAATTTCTTTTGGGAAAATACAATAGGGGAGCCAAGGACACTGGGTGAACAGAGAATGGAAAGGGAGCACTAGAAAACATTTGTTGTAGGAAAATTCCCTTTTTACAGTGGCCTTGTACAGAGAGGTAGGTAAAGGTGATAGACAAGGGTCGGTACTGCAGTGCTATAGGGATAGGACCAGGTAAAGAAAAAACAGGGTCACACAAACTAAGCAGTACAGATATAGAGTTAGAATGGTTGGAGCAAGATGGGGTGAAGGAGGAGGACAGCAGTTTCTCTAAGGCATGCTTCTATGACTACAAACTAGGACAGAGCTGTTACAGATTCAAAAACAGAGCTGGATATACAAGATGCTTTATCTGTATTTTTGGTAGGGGTCTCCCACGATGCTGCAAGGGTCCTGTTGCAGTTTAGTGTCCTACAGCAAGTTTTCTACACTTGGGCATAGGTGACCACAGGTCTTCTGGGAGGTAGGTAGTACTACGGAATGGAGCACAGTAAAGGTTTTCGTTGTTACCCAAAATGTGTTCTAATGATTTAGTAATGATGGAGAGGGGAAATAGTTAAAGTGCACTCATATCCTACAGGCACATGTGGCAAAAGTGTATAAGAAGCATTTCTGACATAAAACCTGCAATATTATGTAATGATAATCAATGTGACGTCAATTCAGCAAATCAATTATAATGAAGGATGTGAAAAGGGAAATAAAGCTGCTGTGTAACAAAAGGAAGTGAAAATGTGATAAACATATTAATTAACTGCTGATGGGATAATGATCAGCAAGGATGGAAAGTACATTATGGGATGAATGCATAGAATGCAGTTACTGCATATAAGGATGTATATATATATATATATATATATATATATATATATATATATATATATATATATATATATATATATATATTATAGGGGTCTACTTCAAAACATTGAAATCTCATAACATTGAAATTCAAAACACTGAGAGCATAACATTGAAAACCCAAAACAACGAAAACTCAGAACACTGAAACTTTGCATCATAAGATTGAAAACTGCAACGCAAATGTAAATAACATCCCCTCTACCTATGACAACACCTGATGCAGCAGTAGGTAGCCGTGGTGGTGCAGTGGTAGAATTGCCGCCTCACAGCAAGAGGTTCTCATGTTCAATTCTTGGCTGGAGCGCTTCTGTGTGGAGTCTGCATGTCCTCCCTGTAGTCGAGTGGGGTTCGAAAGACATTTGTGATTCGGCGTGCCTTCATTGAAGGTTGGGCGTCGGGCTGGCACCTCGGCACCATATAAATCAACTGCCAATCATTAGCGGACCAGAGTTCTGCTGTGGCGACCCCTAATGGGGAAAAGCCGAAAGAAAAACAAACAACAACCTATGACAACACCTAAATAAATACACTTTTTACTACATTTCTGCAGGGGGGCAAGCCCCCCTGCATCCCCCATGTGAGGGGCTCTGCCCCTCACACCCCCCATAAATTAAATATACCAACTCCAAGATCACACTACAGTGGAAAAAAGTTAATTTCCTAACCTTACTGTATCGCAATCACCATACAGACTGTAAACATAATGTCTAAATGACTTACCTGTATGGCCTAAAAACACATATAGATTGGCAAAATGAACACTTTTCCCCTATTCACTTCTCCGAGTACTTCTCAGAACACTAACTTCCATAAAAGCAACACATTCATATGGTTACATTCTGTATGCTGATCATGTTACAGTGGGGTTAGAAAATTTACTTTTTTCCACTGTAGTGCGATCTAGAGTTGGTATATTTAATTTACAGGGGTGTGGGGGTTAATAAAAAGTGTGTTTTTTTACTTTGGTGTTAATAGGTGGAGGGGATGTTATTTACATGTGCATTGTAGTTTTCAGTGTTATGATGCACACTTTCAGTGTTCTCAGTTTTCGTTGTTTTGAGTTTTCAGTGTTATGGTTTCAGTGTTTTGAGTTTCAATGTTATGAGATTTAAGTGTTTTGAAATAGATCCATATACAGGGAATGTATGTATGCAAGCTAACAGCACCACTGTATTATCCATCTCGTCACCATGTATACACAAGAACAAAAGGACCTTGCAGCTGTAATGTCATTTAAATCAGAAATGAACATGTTATTGCAAAGGAAGTAATGACAGTGGCATTAGTAGGAAAGGGATTTATCACCTACAAGCTTGTAATAGACAAGCAAGTGTTGTATCAGTATGTAATTGTTACATGCCAGTCTAATAACTAACAGTATACATCCATGACCAATGACAAGACAGAGTGGATGGTTTGGAAACATGTCTGACATAGTAATACTGGGCATGCTCACATGCAGTTACAGGGAACAGTAATATAACATTTCAGCAGCAGTAACACAATCAGAAGTGTTGTAACAGAGGACCAATCACACTTTCCGATGGGCTGGCAACATGCCATACACTAAGACAGATTGATGGAATCACTCATCTGACATTAAGATGTATACTGTGACGGAAGCAATTGCAGTATTAAAGACATGATGGAGGAAGACATGCAATACAGAGTATAATTATCCTATGAACAGGTAATGCATATGAGCAAGGTATGAGTTAATAAACATTTGTATCATGTCCTTTTTAGAACATGTGCTCAAACAGATATCAGAGAGATGCATAACAATCATGTGCTCCACAGACATACACATATAGGTCATGTAAGGAAGAGCATCCTTGAAGGGCGTACAGCACTGTCATACCATATATAGTGTATTTATGACCTGCCCAGTATGAAAATACCTGAAAGAGTTTACCTTTTGAGTGTGTATAAGCCACTGTCTGACAGACAGATGTTACCAGATTCAAATCCCTGCCTATTATACAATGCTCTCCCCAGACCCCTGTATTGACAGCATGTGCCTCATTAGGTTGTAGTGGAGGCTGTCACAGATAACTGAACTGAATGTGAGAGTTAACACAGAAAGTATGAATATAATTCAAACAATATGATTTTTTCACAATGCTGAAAAGGAGCTACACATTTTACTGTCCACACAACATTGAGAATTACAATATGCCTGCTTATTTGACAAGGAAATTGTATCTATCATGCAGGACACATACACTGTCCCAGAATTTAACAATGAGTCCAGTTTTGCCATTGCTGATTTGTAAATGTCTGACATATTAATAGTGGCATGGTTACATGCAATTACAGGGAACAATAACATAACCAACTGAACAACAGCAAGACAATAGAAAGTGTTGTAACAGAGGACCAATCACAGTTTCTGATGGTCTGGCAGCATGTCATGCAGTAAGAAACATTTATGGAATCACTCACCTGCCATTAAGCTGAATATTGTCAAGAAAGCAATTGCAGTATTAAAGACATGTCTGGAGGAAACCATGCAATACAGATCATAAATATCCTGTGAGCAAGTAATGTATATGGGAAAAGAATAACCTAAGAAATATTTTCATCATATCATTTTAGAACACATGCCCGAACAGATATCAAAGAGATGTAATACAACCATAGCTGCCACAGGCATGCACATATCGGTCACATAAGGAAGAACACCCTTGAAGGGCATTCAGCACTATCATACTACATAAGCTGTATTGATGACCTACCTGGTAAGAAAATGCCTGAAAGGGTTTACCTTTTGAGTGTGTATAAGCCACTGTTGTCTGACAGACAGATGTTACCAGATTCAAATCCCTGCCTATTATACAAGACTCTTCCCAGACCCCTGTATTGACAGCATGTGCCACATCAGATTGCAATGGAGGCTGACACAGATAACTGAACTGAATGTGAGAGTTAACACAGGAGGTATGAATACAATATGAAGAATCTGATTTATTCACAATGCCAGAAAGGAGCTACTCATTTTACTGTCCGCGTGGCACTGAGCATTACAATAGGCCTGCTTCTTTGACAAGGAAACTGTATCCATCATGTAAGACACACACTGTCCCAGAATTTAACACCACTTTATCTGTGTAGATATGCTATAATAGTGTGTACTCAGTGCATGTGCAACAGGAGAACTCACAGCACAACATTCCACAAATAAATATTTCACTGTCATACAATCACAACCTGTGATGTTATATCATTGTCCAACATAAAATGGATCTGAATAACTAGATACAATGGTGTTTGTATAACATCGGTATATTAATATAATCTTACCCCTTTCAGGAATTGAACAGCAAGTGATGCAGTTCTATTGACCAATGACATCTGGATGAACCACAAGCTCCACAATAGAAGTCTTACAACTGGTATGACAATCCAGTTATGGTAACTTATTACATCAGATCTCTTTTTATCTTGCAAGTCTCATTCCTCATACCTCTCTTTTCCTCTCAACTGTTACTCTTTCTTCTGCGTATGGACACCTGGTATTTACTTTGTATTATTATAATACTATATCGTACTGAATCTGCTTTGATTGTACAGTTTAAGGGGGTTTTATCTTTTTACCTATGTGTTGTACCATTTTTCTTCCTACTTCTTGTTGATGTGCAGTTTGAAGTTTTATTATTCTGGCCTTATTTGATGTAAAATGTGTAGTGTCATGCTTCTGTACTTGTGTTATATGTGGAGCTTTTCTCCCTGGGCCTCTGCTGAAAAAGGACATGTGTCCAGTTGGACTTTCCCAGTAACCAAATGTAAAATAAAATAAATAAATGTGTGGTAAACAATCTGAGATGAAAGGGATTGTGGATGGCTCTCACATTGTAAATGGACACATTCATGCACTACAGTATAAGGCACTGAATGTGGATGTTGAACACAGGAGCATTTGCCAGCAGACAATACATGATATTTGACAGGATGAATGCATGACGGAAGAAGTATCAGTATAATTATAACATATATGGTTATGTGAAAACATTATACCATGTTATTGCTGCAAAAGCTGTGTGTCTTTAGTTGCTGTAGTGCGTCAACAATAGACAGCACGTTGAAAGCAAATGTCATCGTTACTCTGAATAAAAGCATTGCTATGTGACAAATTGTCATAGCTTTTTGTAAGAGGAAACAATATCTATATCTGTACAAAGCAAATGTTCTTGACAAGTGTTAGTGGCATGTACAGTCACAATAACATTGACACAACATGGTCTGAGCAGTAATGGATGAATTTCAAGTAACTACCCAGGATCACACGCTAAGTATCTTTACTTGAATCGCAAAAGCTGCATGACGATGTGCAGGTAAAAGTGAGATAGTGCAGAGTTAAATGGATGACATCACCACTGTTTATTAGCTGGATATCTATGCCGAAAAGTGTCTGAAGTTCACAGTAACACTGCATAGCTACATGTCATATATGTTTTTGCAGACTAGTATACACATTATAAAGGTGAAAGACTCACTCACAGCTGGACTCATACATCCTACATATGGAGTTGCACAATGTACAAAGCACACTCACAGGAGAATGCAGAATCCAAATGTGATATACTACAGGAATGTTAGCAGTATGTAATCGTTGTGTGGACAAAACATTATTTTCACTGGTGATGCCAAGACTTGTTAGTGTTACAGAGTGCCACTGTAATACAATCTTATAATAAGAAGGATACATAAAGGTGGTTTTGAGGTGGCCAGTGGTGTATGAGAGTAATAACCATCACACTACTGAATCAGTGAAGGAATCAGAACAACTACCTGTCCACTTACACCATCTATGCAGCACATTATCAGCAGCCCACACCACAGGAGAACACTGAGTACAAGTCACACACCATCTATGAAGGGATGACATCAGCAGACTCAAGCCATTTACCTACACACTTACACTATCTGTACAGCACAGTATCAGCAAGCGATTCCACAGGAGAACAATGAGTACAACTGAGCCATACAGTATCTATGAAGGGATGACATCAGTGGACTAATGCCACGTACCTACCCATTTACACCATCTATGCAGCATATTATCAGTAACCAACACCACAGGAGAACACTAAGTACAAGTGAGCCATACAACATCTATGAAGGGATGACATCAGCAGACTCAAACTGCCTAGCTACCCACTAACACCATCTATACAGCACATTATCAACAGCCCATGCCACAGGAGAACACTGAGTTCAAATGAGGCATAGAGCATCTATGAGGGGATGACATCAGTGGACTCAAACCCTCTACCTACCCACACCATCTATATAGCACACTGTCAGCAGCCCATGTCACAGGAGAACACTGAGTACAAGCCATACAGCATCTATGAAGGGATGACATCAGGGGCTTCAAGCCACCTACCTACTTACACCATCTATACAGTACATATCAGCTGCCCACACCACAGGAGAACACTGAGCACAAGTGAGCCATACAGCATCTATGAAGGGATGATATCAGTGGACTCAAACCACCTACCTACCTACTTACATCAAATATACAACACATTACCAGCAGCCCACACCACACGAGAACAGTGAGTACAAGTGAGACATATGGCATCTATGAAGGGATGACATCAGTGGACTCAAACCACCTATCTAACTACTTCACCATTTATACAGCACATTATCAGCAGCCCACACTACAGGACAACATGAGTACAAGTGAGTCATACAGCATCTGTGAAGGGATGACATCAGTGGACTCAAACCACCTACCTACCTGCTAACACCATCTATACAGCACATTATCAGGAGCCCACACTACAGGACAACATGAGTACAAGTGAGTCATACAGCATCTATGAAGGGATGACATCAGCAGACTCAAACCACCTCTGTTCCCACTTACACCATCTATATAGCACATTATCAGCAGTCCATGTTACAGGAGAACACTGAGTACAAGTGAATCATACAGCATCTATGAAGGGATGACATCACCGGACTCAAACCACCCACCTACCCACTTACAGCATCTATACAGCACATATCAGCAGCCCACGCCACAGGAGAACACTGAGTACAAGTGAGCCATACAGCATCTATGAAGGGATGACATTAGCGGACTCAAACTACCTACCTACCCACTTTCCCCATCTATACTGCACATACCAGCAGCCCACACCACAGGAGAACACTAGTACAAGTCATGTACCATCTATGAAGAGCTGACATCAGGGGACTCAAACCACCTACCTACCTACCCACTTACACCATCTATACAGCACATTTTCAGCAGTCCATGCCACAGGACAACACTGAGTACAAGTGAGCCATACAGCATCTATGAAGGGATGACATCAGTGGACTCAAACTACCTACCTACCCGCTAACACCATCTATACAGCATATTATCATGTGCCCAGACCACAGGAGAACACTGAATATAAGTGAGCCATTCAGCATCTATGAAGGGATGATATCAGCAGTGTATTGACAAGGAGATATACCTGGTACAATTATTTTTACAGCCAATCAGAGCTTGTAAAAGTCACCACTACAAATGTTTGTAAAACAATCCTGACTCCTTTAGCAGTCACCCTTGTAGAAGTTAAGCACTGCTATATCCAAACATACTACCTATCTAGTTACATGGATCTATATTATAAGATCGACGGTTGAAAACATTGAACAACATATGATCGACACCATATGGTCGATGTCCTCAAACATCAACCTCATAAAAAGACCAAAAAAAAAAAAAAGTACCCTAACGGGTTTAAGCACTGGGTCAAGCACCCCTGCACTCCCCACGTGAGGGGCTGCACCTCCCCACAACCCCGCTACATAAATATACCAACTCTGAGACTGCACTACATTGCAGTAAATGGAAATCTCCCCTTACGGAGATTTCCGTTTACACGCTAGAGATTCTGAACATTCAGTATTCTCATGTCGACAATGTCAGATTCAACAGTGTTGGCTTTCGAAAATATAATATAGACCCAGTTACACATTACAAAGAATAGTATCAGACATGCAAGGACCATAGAAGCCTGAAATTCAAATAGTTTCAGTTAATTTGCAAAACTATGACCTCATCAGTGTGTTGAGCCAGTGATGTAGGCAGACAATATAATGGTGTAATTGTGTGCTCCTACTGATGTCATATAAAACACCTGCCATTTGAAGAATAGAAGCACCCTCTCCCTACCCCACTAAACAAATGTCTGCATCACGTTTGCAATTAAAACATTAAATGGATATTTTTTAAACCATGACACTGTTATTTGAATCATGAATTTATAAACTGAGCACACAGTATTGCCTAAAAACAATGTTTTCTTTATATAATGCATAGAAAATTGTAAACATTACAATACAAACAGTATGGGTAGCTACACCCATGTGTTGCAAAGAAGTCATGGATGTGTAAGATGAGCTTAGGGGATGGTGTAGTCTATGATTTTAAAAGATTTACCCAGAGGACATGTTAATTAAGCATGTGTGTGCCTAACTGTAAATACCTCATACCAACACAGGCATACACACCTTCCAGGATGATAATTTTAACTCCTACTTTTCTAATTACATAATCTGTAAAGCATTGTACTAGTTGCAAGTGCTACAACAGAAGTCAGATTCTTAAAGGGTGAGACTGCAGTTTTGTCAGGATAACCTCATCAGTGTAAGTCATACAGGATGTTTCTGTTAAAGTAGGATGAGGGTACTGTGTGCACATTTAAATGCATTCCCTTCAGGGGGAATGGAAAGACCAACACACATCACAAAGACATGCAAGTCAACCATGGTGGGTATCAGACATCCTACCTATCTAGGTATACAACCTAGAAAACACTGTAGCACTGTAATAATTGCAAGAACTACAGGAGAAGTCTGTCTTTTAAGGGGTGAAATTGTCCTTTTGTCAGGATGACCTTATTTCAGAGATGTTTCCATAAGAATTGGGATAAGGGAGCTGTGAGAATAGTTTAATGTATTATTCTCAAGAAAAATGGGTAGTCTATCAAGTGATGCACAGTCTCAAACATAGACACACAAACGCCTATCATGTTGGGCTTTGAACCTCCTGAATACATAAAAAATACATAAAAAATATATACAGTTAGTAAGTTACATTTGAACTGTATATATTTTTTATGTATTTTATGTTGCAGTTTGGTAATTACTTGATTAGCAGGAAATGATGTCATTAATTTAGTTTGGGTAATGAATACTACTTAAACCAATTTTATCTGTACGACTTTTCAAGGTCTGATGAAGCCTATATGGTGAAAGCGCTTACCATTTTTGATATTAATGGCTTTTTTATACTACAGAGTTTTGTCTTTGCCTTTTGAATATTTTGGGACTGTTATATATAATTTATTTGAAGACACATTGAACTGCCATGTTAGACCTGTGGATTCTATTAGTATCTGTTTTTCTTAGAACTATGATAATGACAATCCTTACAAAAGCCTTCAATTTAGCTACTTTCTTTGGCTAGAGCTGTATAACTGCTGTTCTGAGACAGATGCCTGTGATAGTCATTCAGAAAAGTAAATGCAAGCATTCATACTACAAAATGTGTGTAAAATGCCCTGTGACTCACAGCTGACATTGCATCTCAGTGGAATAGGAAGATAGCATCACTTTTTTATGTGTAACGTGACTCGTGTAAAGGAACTTGATATGGATTCTAGGAAGAGGACAAGCATGCATTAAAACAAGATAATGTTAATATGGCAGGCCCTATGTCAGCCATTTTGTAGAAGAAAAACACTTTGAAATTTTATAAGAAATACCTACAGTGATTTGGTACATTAAAATAAACTAGAAAACAAAAAAACAAAAGTACAATGAAAATAAAAACACATTTTTGAGCTCCAATATGGAGTTTTCTCTTAAGACTCATATACAACAGGTACTGACAGGGAGGAAAGCTTCAGAGAAACCCATGGGAAGAAATGTCATAAGCAGAAATATGCTGAGAAAAGCATGTAAGAATGCCAGAAGCCCTTTGTGCTACACCCGATTTGAAGTCGAGGCCTTTTGCATGCTTAAGTATACAGCCGAATATCTGATTGCAGATATGTTTTAGAGAGTACATTATCTCACAGATGTACTGTTTATAGCTGATGTGCTCTGTAGTTTAGGTTTTGACCCAATATCTGTAGTCTTCATTTTGAGAAACTGCATAGGAAGTATCTCACGATGGATCAGGAAGGAATAAATGACCTATGGTTTGGTGCTAGCCTGATCCTGTGTACTAATTTTTTAGCAGCCTGCCCTTACTAGGGAGCTAAACTGTATCTTTAGTACCAACTTTTACTAGTGGTGACAGAATTCCATTTACTTCTTAGCTGAGGTGGATATATTTCATCGACTTTGTTTAGGAGGCTGTGAAGGTAGAAATGACTTGGTTCATGTGCTTGAATGAGTCGTGATTTTCATTAAATCTCCTGTATTATTAAACGTAACCCGCTGCACTTCAATTTTTTTTTTGTTAGGTTCATGGTATGCCAGTGTGACTTTGGGTTTGAAACAAATTAATAATTCGGCTGGTATTTATTGATACCAAGCTTTGGTTTACTCCTTCTTTGAGTAATAAATGTTGCTGCATATCTTTATGCACAAAATGCATGTAGTTGTTTTCATTACACTGCTTGTGTCATACTGATGTCAAGCAGAGAGCTGTTGGAAGTGTGCATAGTAGTTGTTGTTGTTGTGTCTTTCGGCTTTTCCCGGTTAGGGGTCGCCACAGCAGAACTCCGGTCCATTAATGATTGGCAGTAGATTTTTACGTGCCGAGTTGTCAGCCCTGACGCACAACCTTCAACAAAGGTACGCCCATTCATGCATGTCTCCACACAGAATACGCTCTAGCTGAGGATCGAACAGGACAACGTCTAACTGTGAGGCGACAACGCTACCGCAGCACCACCACTGCAATTTATAATGATTTCCCACATGTATGTTTACTGCAGACTGAATGTGTTGCAGTTTTATGGAAGTGAGATGGCACATACCCCCAACAGTTATGCAAAGTTGTACTTCACTTTGTAACATGAGATTAGATACATTTTTGTCCCTCTATGGGACAGTGCTGTTTTTCAGTTGAAGATATAAGCCTCAGATAAAATCGCCTGTAAGCTATAACTTGCTTACTGTTCATAGATATGTATTTTTTTTTACCAAATGAGCACACTTAGACTACAAATAGTACACAAGGGGGAAACTTAAAAAATTCAGGAGAGGTGTCTTAAGGATACACACATGAAACGAGAACAAGACAGGCATATGTTCTTGAAAAAGTGCTGTAGAAGATGGAAAGGCTTAAGCTGCATTAGTGTTTGACAGGAATTTTAACAGATGCAATCCTTTAACAGGTAGTTTTTAAATGAATGTTACACAGGAGATGTCCACAAGGGTCTGATTTCAGGGAATCCATTTTACTGGCAAATTCATCACATTGCAAAATTTGCAAGTTCACAATGCAGACGCTAACCAAGATAGCATGGGCAAATAGTCACAATGCCTGTCCAAATTTGTTCATCAGTGCCGGTGGTTAACAGCTGCCCTGAACTTTTCATGATCTTTGGTATGTATCAGAAATTATTATATTATTTTGATTATCTTTTACAGGTAACCCTGATTTATTTTGTCTTTTTTATACTCACACAAATTCTTAATTAAACATTATTTGTTAACACCTGTATTAAATTATCACTTAAGACACAGGCAAACAGACATTAATATAAAACATAACAAAGCAAATTAACGTGTTTCTAGTTACATACATTATACACCACAGTTTCTTTTTTTATAAGTATCATCACCCAAATTACATAAATTGCTCAATTCCTGCCGTCCCTTAAATCTCACTCCTCCTTCAAAACATTATTCTGCATATATTGTTCAAACAATTTTCATTTATTTTTAAGTAATTTGCTCCTTTCCTTTCTTAAAGATTAAGCTTCCAGTTGTTTTATCTCGGTTGCAATATTCATTAATTCAAATGCAGTTGGTTTAGACTTTGATTTCCATTTTCTAGTAACTGCTTTTTGACAGCCACTGGAATTAAACTTAACAAGGCCTTACCATGTCTAGACAATTCAAATCCTGTGTTTTTTAGTTACACCCATTTGCACACCCAATATGTTTGACAGAATACTGTACAGGGAGTTTTTAAAACCTTCCAGCGCATTACAATCCCCAAATATATGTTCCCAGCTAACTCTTTCTTCCTCGTCATACCTCCAACATTTGCCATTTGCTTGAGGAAAAATTCTTACTATCCATATCCATAAACAACAGCTTTTATTTTCCCAGTTTTATATTATCTTTTGTTTAGTCTTTTCCACATATCCTTAGCTTCCGTAATATAAGCCTTTTTAATCCGTACTCCTAAATACTTCATTTTATCATGTCCTCATAAGTATGTGTATTGCTGAACCAATTCATGTGTGGGTACATAATTTATAGCTATAGCCTTTGTTTTATTTTCATTAATTTATCATTTGCAAAATAATATCATCTGCAAATAAAGACAACTTCCCTTGATCACCATAATCAATTATAGCCTTGAATTTCTGAATCCCATATTTTCTTTACCGATGGCTGTAAATATAAAGCAAATAGCAAAGGGTAAAGAGGATACCCCTGCCTGGTTCCACTGTTCAGAGACAACGTATCAGAGAAGAACCTTCCTAGTTTAATTCTTGCCTCTGGTCCTTCATATATTTTCCTAACTAACATTATTATTGTATCAGGGAATTCAAATGCTTCCACTGCCCTACTTATAAAATCTTAGCTTGCTCTGTTGAATTCTTTCTCTGCATCAAGGCTCACGGATAACAGTGGTATTTTCTTATATTCTAATTCCCTTTGGATCATCATTGTTCTATTAATGTTGTCAAATGTTTGCCTTCCCTCACAAAACCACATAAATTAATATCTATCATGCCTGGCGACACCTTTGCAATTCTTTTAGTTAGTATAGACATGAATACTTTATAGTCATATGATTTAAAATTGAAATGGGGCTATATGAAGCTGAGTCTGATGGGTCGTTAACATCTTTAGGTATTACATCCACCACAGTTTTCTTCCAAGATGCTGGTGCTTCCCCTCTTTTCAAAATACTGTTAAACAAATCCTTCCAGATCTTTACCACTTTCTTCGCTCTTAACCTCCATATTTTCACAGGAATATCATCTTTTCCTGATGACTTTTCTGCAGACTGATCACCATTTTTATCTCATATCCTCCTATCTTAATTGTTTCTTGTTGAACCTCACTGCCTCTAACCTTGACATACTTAAGTTTTTTATAAATATTTTCATTTGTGTCCTTTCTTGATTTCCACATTTTTCTGCTATATACAAATTTTCATAAAATTTTTGAAACATCTCTAATACTTCTACAGGATAGCTTGTTGTTTTCCTTGTTACAGGTTCCCTAAGTTTGCACCTTTGTCAGGCCCTCTAAATAATTCTTGTTACTTCTTAACCATATATTTTTTTCTACCCTATTTTTAAACTCAATTTTTATTTTATCCCACTCACTAGATATAACACATGAAGAAATTTATGTCGTCCCTAATAGCTCTCACATAATTTCCAATACCCATTAATTAGATTCCTCGCTTTTTAACGGGTAGGTGGGAAAGCATAAGTGTCCCATTTTCACTTCATTATCCTACATTTTTATTTTAGTTATCATTGATGCATGATTTGAAATAGTTATTGGAAGTGTATCGAAGTGTTCAATTAAATGCATGTGTTCCTGCGAAATATAATTTCTATCTAGACTATCCCAGTTGTTTTACCTTGAGGAATAAAATGTAAATTCTCTCCAAGTTTCTACTACTGAATTCATGTCTTCCATACCAAATATTTTAATATTTTTTAAAGAAATTTGCCCTCTTTTGTTATATTTCCCTTTTAGGTCCTCCAGATACATCATCTCTGTTGCAAATCAAGTAAAAGGTTTCTACCTATAAGTAATATTCCCTGCTGAAAGCTGATTATTTCTCCCATGTGAGCCCTCAACTATCTGACATGTCTCATTTTCAGTGTGGCTTGGTAAAACGAACCTTAGCTATGATGAGAAAGATGCTACAGAAGAATATATGGAGGAAACTGGAATCCCAGGCAGCAATTGTAGCTATTATCTCCATTCTCACCATGAAACTGTTACAAAATACAATACATGTGGCATAGATGCAGCCAGGTCCAGCAGAGCTATTCACTGCCCCATCTGGTGCAGGTAATGTAACTTTGAGGACAACTTTATGAAGTGTTTTATCAATGCCCCATTTGATGGTTCATTTTTGTTTGGGCATAGGTTGCACACAAACTAATGAGAACCTTTTTCTCAAATGTGTGCAACTTGTGGTTTGCTCCTGAGCAGAATTCCAATAGAAGCCAATATGTACAAAAACATTTCTGTGGTAGAAATTATTCTAAAGACAGATACGGTATATAAATCCAAGGATTTTTTAGTCCTACCTCCAAGGTTCAACTACAGAGTCCCTGTGGATTTCCCCAATGGACTCACTTTGGATGCAGTTGTAGGCTGAATCCCCTGCTTGGCAGGTCATCATGCAGGATGGGTGAGTCTGAGAGGTAGTATTTAGAGGCAACAAGATCAACTTCTTTTGCCATTTCAAGGCCTACCTCCTAACCCTTTCCTGATGTCCCACCCTATCAGAAAGTGGCAACCAGATAGAAAATCTTTTGATTAAAAAAACAATCCAGGAGGTTAAACCAGACCAGAAATATCACAAATTTTATTCAGCATTCTTTTTGGCTCCCAAGAAGTCAAAAGTACATGACCAAACTTATACCTTTGCAGACTAATTCAATATCTAACAAAAGCAAAATTCTGGAAGGTGACTTTGCATTCAGTCATTCCAAATCAAGAGAAGGGAAACTGGATGTTCTTTTTGGTTCTCCAAGATATCTGTCTACATATCAAAGATAGTCAATGTTTCCAGAAAGTTTTTGCACCTCAATGTGGGGACCAGTCACTACCAGTTCAGTCCTATCCTAGTCAGTCTCACTGCACAGTCCCAATGTTGTTAGGTAAATGTATAGTGGCCGTCATGGCTTTTGTCAGGTCACTCAAACAGTGCTTAATTAATTATAGTGATGGAGCATGCCTTCCAGTTTTCAGCTGGGTTATTTTATATGGGCTGCCAGGGCAGCATCAAAAACACAGTTCTCCATGGTCTAAATGAAGATTTTTAAAGAGCAAGCAACTTTTTACATTCAGCAGACCTACAGTTGATCTCCTGAGTCGTTTCATGCTGACCTGTTCTTCCAGGGAAAAATTGCCTCTAAATGTAGTGGATGTTACAACAAATATGAATTTTGTTTAATGAGCTGTCATGCTATTGAAGCATATAAACTGCATATTAGGTCCGCAGCGATCAGTGTGAAATGGGGTAAAATCTACCAGATGTGCATATTGAGCAATTTGTACTTTAGAATTTTGCCAGTGACAAACATCCAACTGATGATGTGGCATTACAAATATTGAACATTGGAATTGTAATATGAGTAGGTAACCTAGACAATCTGTATCTTAGGCAGTTGCATAAATTAAAATGTAAAATAAAATAAATAAATAAATAAATAAATAAAATAAATGATAAGATGTGTGGATAAGCTGTGCATACGATAAAATGCCTGTTCATGTTTAAACACTTTTACATTAACTTTCTGGCCCTTTATTTTGATGGCGAGTAGGTTCATGTGTTACCCTAAAATCCTGTAGTGTCAGAGAATGCAGCAGTTTGATTCATGCCAGTCAAAGATACATGAAATACCCCCAGTACATATTGCATTTGATAAGTCGATAAGTTAATCAATGATGACTGTCTAGTTTTACTTTAGTTAACATAAATACCCAAATGTCTTCCTTTGTTCCTGCTGGTGCTTTGGTCAGAGACATGTTTTTGGTGGTTAAGCCTACGGACATCTGCATCATGAACATTTTCAGCTGTACATTCCTCACCAATAGTGAATATAAAGCCAAAATCTATCCCTAAGTAACACTGAATCTCTCCCTTTCTCTCTCTGTCTATATATATATATATATATATATATATATATATATAAAGGTCTCCTTTGCATTATCGAATTTATGCTTTACCGAAATTTAAACCAATAGACGAGTGCTTTGAAGCCGGACATCAACAAACCTTCATTCTGCCAAACTTTACATCAAAGAAACACCTGCTGCACATGTCTCTCAGCGCATTTAGCATGTGTATGTATATATATATATATATATATATATATATATATATATATATATATATATATATATATATAGGCTCAGTGTGTTCAGTGTGTTTCATCATATGTTTAGTTTATTGTTTTGTTGAACTGCAGGTTCATCACTGTATGCTGGCATTTGTTTTGTGAGATCGGCACATAGTGGGGGGGGTGATTTTGCTCTTTTCCAACTGCTTTGCGATCTCAAAGTTGGTATATATAAATAGCAGAGGGGTGTGCGGGGGGGGAGGTTGCTCTCTAAATAAAATGTTTTTGTTTTTTTTTTTAATTGATTTAATTTCAACTATTTCTGGTTGATGTAATGTATGCAGATTTAGAGAGTAGTGATATAGTAAAACTGCTAATTTCAAAAAGGAAATGTTTATTTTAGAGAACTCACACAAAAATGAATGATAAATACAGATAAAAATTATTGCTTGCAAAGACTGGAAGAGAACTGTCAAAGGTGTTTTAAAAAATAGTAAGTGGCAAAACAGCACAAAAGAACAGTTACAGTGATAATGGCATGTGTCACTTAAACAGGAATTTTGTGATACTACATGGTGGTGCAGGTTTGGGGGTGAGGTTAATATTTTGTCACCTTAGCACTCTCTGTCAGTGGTTCAGATAGTCCATGTTTGGCAACATTAATTATCCCACTAGCTTGTATGTTAGGTGTAAGTGATTAAAGAGCATTTATTTTCAACAAGTATCATAAAAAATAATCCTACCCCTTTGTCTGTTTTTTAGATGATATCAGTTATAGTGATGTAATATTGCCTTAAGTAAATTAAATGTGAGACTCCCCCCCCCACTTCAGTAAGCACACACTGATACATACATTTACCATGGTTATTCCATTAAGTGACTTTGACAGACGTTTTTTATTTTGTTCAGCATCATTTCAGTATGCTTCTTGGCATTTGGAGATATGCCTTCCACTGTACCGGTGATAGTGTTAGCATGCTAAGGTCAGCTCGGAGGAAGTTGGTGTTTTACACAATGCTCATGATAAGGTTAAGGTGGCAATACTGTGATCATCTTCCATTACAAGTGTGAGGTAATGTTGCTGTACTGTGTGCATTTGTAGCTTAACTTTATCAGAGTTAGTCAGGCCATCCCTTTGGAGAACTGCCTATGTTTCAGAATCTAGTCGCTCTTCAACATTTCTTACCAGTGGCTCTGCAGAGGGTGTTTTGTGCCTTAGTAAATCCATCCTTTGCTGTGGCACTGAAATTTTTTCTGGTATGTACTCTATATAACCCATCCATTTGTTAGAAGACTGTTTAGACATGGCAATGCTACATGAGTAACATGCCTATAAATCCCTCCCAGACTGCTCTACAAGCCTTGTTTTTTATTTCTAAGCAGCACTGTATTGCATATTTTTTTAGAATGCAGTGTCATCTTTTTACCTTCTTAATTTATGTTACACCTACAGGTGTAGTGCCTTTAAGAGCACATAGTACAACTTCATTTCTGTTACAAAATTAGCAGAGGCAGAAAAGAGTATAGTTTTTCCTTTGCTGTGCTGTCCCCTTTCTGAGCAGCTTAAACAAACACTCTGTAGTTCCTCTCAGATGTACTGAAACACCAACATCTCATTAACATTTGACTAGAATAAAGTCTAAAGGCATGGTTCTTATTTCTGTGTTGGCCACTTCTTTTACATTATTTTTCCTAATGTAGATCATTGGTTAAGTGAGGTAGAAAAAAACCTGTCCTTAAATCATGAGCTTCAGTTGTTATGTGTAGTAATAGGCAGCCTTATTGATTATGGGTTGTTTCTTTGAATTCTTCTGCAAAAATTTTTTTATCCTTAAAGTACATATCTTTCTAGTGTATTTCTCTGCAGCTTGTCTTTAAGGTTTTAAAACAATACCGCGTACTTGGAATTGAGGTTAATGATGCACTTTCGCTTGCACAGACAAAGTCTCTGTGACATATATAGGTTCATAGGTTCATAAGTGTGTACTAGGCTAATGGTCCTGGAGCCTTTACAAGCCTAGAGCATAGAAGTGCCCTGGCATCATGCCTCCCAACATTAGTTCCCAGTGCCTTCATTAAGTAGAGCCACTGCAGTGATCCCCGGTTGAACTTTCTATTTCCCATCCACTCATCAAGATTTCTCTTGAAAAGGGCCAGTGAGGTGCTCTGCTTGACATGTATGGGAAGTCTATTCCAGAGCATGGGTAATCTCTGGGTTATGAACCTGTCCCTCCAGCATGTTCTGTTGATTGTGGTAATGAGGTTGAGGTTCCTGGAGTGTGTGTGGTGTGGAGGGATTTGGATTTCTTTAGATGTAGCATTTCTAACAGAACTCGGTCAGACATGGCTTTGTAAGTCAAACAGAGATCGCTTGTTAGTAGATGATATGAGACAGAGAATAGCTAGAGTTTTTTGAGTCTGTCTGTGTAGGACATCTATTTAAGGCCTAGGATCCTTTTTGTGAGGTACATTTATGACCTTTCCAGCTGCTTCATGTGTCTAGTGAGGTACATGCCAAATGGGGCATTATACTTGATGACTGGCCTAATGAGGGAAGAGTAGAGAGAGATGATGACCTCTTTCTTCCTGGATGCAAAACCCTTGGTAATGAGATGTGCCACACAGAAAGACTTTCTGACCACAGTGGCAATGTGGTGGTCAAAGGAGAGGTTGCTGTCAACCTGTGTCCCCAGATCTGTTATAATGCCTTCAGTGTTCAGTGGGCTCCTGTCTATGTGGTAATTAGTGGGAACTGAGTTTTTCCCAAAGGGGATGATGATGATGCATTTTTTGGCATTAAGCTTAAGCTCATGGTTTAGATACCAGTCATTGGTCTCAGTGATGCCTTTCTGTAGGATGTCTGCATCACTTGGGAAGTTAATAATGCCTCCCAGCTTGCAGTTGTCTGCAAACTTGGTCAGCCAGAATCCCTTTGTGTTGGCCTGGACTTCTGAGATGTAGATGCCAAACAGAAGAGGACCCAGGACCGATCCTTGTGGGACTCCACTCATGACTGGTCGGCAGCCTGACTTGGAGTCTGCTATTTTCACACTGTGGATTCTATCTATGAGCCAATTTGCAACCCACCTAGTGATATAAGGGTCGATGCCTAGTTTGGTGAGTTTATCAATAATTCCTGAGGGGAGAATGGTATCAAAGGCCTTGGCCAGATCAAGGTAGGCTGTATGAGCTGCCTTGCCTCATCCACAGCTCTGGTGACAGACTCAAAGAAGTCAATCAGGTTGAGCAGGAATGATTTACCTCTCACAAAACCAAATTGCATAGGATCTAGAGTTTGGAGATTCCCTATATCCTTGTTAATTATGTCCGTGATGATGCGCTCCACAGCCTTTCATTTCAGACTCATCAGGTTAATGGGGTGATAATTCCCAGGGTCTGTAGTCGCTCCCCCTTTATGGAGAGGGATGACTGTAGTAGTGCGCCATTCGGTAGGGACAAAGCCTGAGGTGAGGCTGTGATTAAACAGGGCATACAGATGTGGTGCCATTTCACTTAGTAGTTCATGTAGAACACATCCAGAGATATTGTCAGATCCCATGGAAGCTGTATTCTTGGCCTTGGACAATGCAGCTTTAACCTGTGCTGCAGTAATACTGGGTGCCCGGCATTCCTCTGGTATTGTGATTGGTCCTTTTGGGGGGAGAGAGGGGTAAAGTTGGCACTGAATCTGTTGGCCAGTATGTTGGTAATATCTTTTTCTTAGTATAGGAGTTACCATTGTGCAGTAACTCAGAACAAACCTGGGTATTGCCATGGAGATTCTTGATATAACTATAGAAGGCTTTGTGGTTGTTTTTAGTGTCTGCTGCAATTCTGCCTTCATAGCTGGCTTTAGAGGTTTTGATGAGGGATCTCAACTTTTTGTTGAGGCTAATAAGGGAGTTTTTCCAATCTTGGGACTTCACCTGGTTCTGCAACAGTTTCTTCCTTCTGTTGTAGAGTTTATTAATGGCAGGGGACCACCGGATTGGCTTCCTTTTTTGGAGGAGAGCATCTTGGTTCTGTTGGGTATGGCTAGTCCCATGCATTTATGTACATGTTTGTACAGTGCATTGGTGTATGATTTGGCAGTCATGCATCTATTTTCCATTGACATGGGTGCCATGAAGTTAGCCACCTCTGTTTTTAGAAGCCCAATGTCAGCTTTGGAGAAGTTTATCATGATGGTTACCTTTGTGGGGGTGTGTGGGTGAGATGTGGATTTCCATGGTGATTAGTTTGTGGTCAGATCTGACCAGGAAGGAATTGACTATTGGTGTAGAGCAATGGTTACCCATGTTAGTAATAACCAGGTCAGGGATGTTGCTTCCTCTAGTGGGGGTAAGAATGAGCTGGTCCGGGTCATTGGAATTGAAGACTTCTAATAAGCATTTGGCCAGTGAATTGCTGCATGAGTAATTTTCCCAGTTGATGGAGGGGTAGTTGAAGTCACTTAGTATTAAAGTGTTGGGTTGGACCCTAATAGTTTCCAGGGTGCTTAGGAACGTGGAGTGAGAGTCTTGGGACATGGTTAGGGACCTGTAGCAGACTACAACCTGAATTGCCGTCTTACTCAATGTTAGTTATACCTGAAGTATCTCAGATGCGTTATGCTGGGCTACTAGTCTGGAGGTGTGCATATCCTTTATGAATATGGAGGCACCACCGCCTTTGGAGCTTCGGTCCATGTTCTGGGACCAAAAAGTGTGGAATGAGTTATAGCCCAGTAGTGCAGTGGTGCTTTCTGCTGCTTTAAACCAGGTCTCCCTTACAGCACAAATGTTAATGTTCTCTATTTTGAGTAGGGCTTCAAACAAGCAGATCTTGAGATTTAGACTTCTGGCATTGAGCAGCATGACCCTCAGATTGCACTTATTTATAGCTGCTACAGTGGTAATTTGGTCTTTGGAACATTACCTAAAAAAGGCACTATAGGGGTGGAAAGAGCCTTAGACAGTATCCAGAAACCCAAAGGTGACAGATGCAGGCCATCTCTGGCAAAGCATCGAGGTCTGTCAATCATGTCATCCCAAGCAAACATATACTAGATCCCCTTAGAATGACACCAGTAACTTAGCCAATTGTTGAAGTCAGTCATTTTCTGCTTGTACTGCGGTATCATTCTGGGTGACATTAGGATGCTACTCAGGGCTAGGGTCATACCTGCCTAGGCCACATTATCTGAAAGCTCCTCCATGTCTCTTTTCATGTAGTCCAGGGAGGTGCACCTCAGTTCATTCACACCCAGATGGACAGGGACAGAGTCATACTTGTACTTGTTGTGGAGTGACCTGAGTGCATGTGTTATATGTCGGATTCTGGCACCTGATAGCCAGCTGACTGTTACCTTCTCCATCTTCAACCTAGTGAGTTGGACATCAGTGTGCCTCACTATCGAGTCATCTATGATTAGTGTATTGGGCAAGGGCACACTGTGTAGGTAAGCTATGTGTTTTGTGGTTTGTGCTGTGTTGTGGTGGTCGAGTGCGTTTCTTTTTTGGAGGTCTCTGCTGTTTGGGTAGATTTCTGTTGAGAGCCTCAGCAAAGGTGGATGTGTGGTTTGTGTTTTTATGTGAGAGGTGTGATGGTGGGTGTTCTGGAGGGCTATGTGTTGCATGTGGTGTGCTGCAGGTGTTGACCTTCTCCTCTTGACCAGCTATTGCGGTCCTGGCTTGAGAGTGCATGGCTTTCAATTTGGATATACAAGTGCATCTCTCACAAGTCTGAGTGTTGGGAGGTAAGATGAGAGGGTTGTCTGTGTACATGAGGCAGTAGCTACACTGCCTCAGAATGTCCAAGTTCACCAGGTTAATAGGAGAAAGCACAGAGAAGTGACCTTTGGACATGTCAGGAGGCATGGTCATTATTACTAAGTACTGGAGCTGCTTCCTTATATATTCTTTTTACAGGAAAAATGTCACTCAAGGTGTCTGAGTCTGTATAGAGCACTGCTAAACACTTGAGGGGAAACTAATACGTGAACCTGCAAATCTAAGGATGAAGTATTTAGGCAGATATTCTGAAGTTAGAAACAAATCAAGCAGTACTTACTGAAAATAAAGAATTAGCTTGTCAAGAATGATAAAAAGAGGGAAGTTGCATGGATGGCTACTGCCTGGCTACTACTAATGCTGGTCTCAGCACTGCTTCACTCTGTTGGGATACAATGCTCATTTGCTTCTTCTCTCTCTATAATACTGAGATTTCTGTGATAACAGTACTGTGCAAAGCACTTTTGTATTTCATTGTTTCCAGAAGCTGATTCTATAATGTCTTCTTAATTTAAAGTTTACTTTGCCATGTGGTGATTCCTTCAAGAACTGTTATCAAGGGAAGTTGTGTTTGCAGAGCTGTATACAACAGCTACCAACATCCATAACTCTACACCATATTTTCATGATTTTGTTTCAGAATTGAGCCCTGTCCATAGCACATTCTTAATAAATTAACTCTTCTTTCAGTATGAAAGCCCTGCCAGAACATAGGAAAAGGTATGGTGGACCCCTATCATAAATAGACTGTTCGACAAAAGGAAAAAAATCCTCTCCAAACCAAAAAAGTAACAGACAAAACAGTGCAAAAATACTCACCAGTCTAAACAAACAAATTACAGAGCTGGTAAAATCTGCCAAAGCAAACTATGAGGCAAAGATAGCCTCCCCAGGTGAAAGATAACCATAAGGCTTTTTGTAATTATGTTTGTAACGTCAGGGGAAATACACAGCAGTGTGCTGAGGTAATCATCAGTGGCAACACTTATACGCAGTCTGAAACTATAGCAAACCTGCTGCCCAATGAGTTCAATTCAAACCTCTTCCCCCCATCACCTACTACCGCAACCATCCCCCTACCAGTCAATATGAGGGAGCAGGTCCTTACTGCGCTTGCAAAAGCCAACACTAAAAAGAGAAATTTGCTAAAATTCTTACATGCAATACTTTGCTTATACAAAGCATTATCGGGATTCTTAGCTTTTAGAGCATAAATATGCTCTTTTATCCTTTTATGGAAGACTCTTGAGGTCATACCTATGTAAAAGGCTTCACATCCCATGCCTACACTGATACATATAATTCCATTAGAAGTACAAGTAAACCTCCCACTGGCTGTCAGTACAGTGTTACCATGTGCAGTGACAGAAACCTGGTTCAAGGTGTCAGACAGTACCCCGGCCTTGCAAGGCTACAATGTCTTCCACACCTATAGACAGCAAAATGAACGTGTGAAAACCGAAGGAGGCGGTGTTTCAATCTGTATTATAGATAAATTCACCTCCTGTCTAGTTAGACTGGACCAGTCCATTGGGTTACTCCAAGTCCAGGTTACAGTGGGTAAGACCCCCATTCAAGTCATAGCCAATAAAGCCAAACTGAATGTATTTGCAAAGACTTAAAAAAGAAAAAGTAAAAAGTCATGGACATTCAGAAACCATATAGCTGCAACACTTGATATCCTTAAGGGATCATTTGTATATATCCCATGGGATTCTATTACAGGAGGTTTAAGGTATCGCACAGTGAATACTCTAGCTTGAGCAGGGTTTTCTTGTAGTTTTTTTTTTTTACTAATTAGTTTGTCTGTGTGACCTTTTTACACTTTGGTTTGAAAACCAGATACAGTACTTCATGAAAAGAAGAGAAAAGTAGCATTGATCATTTGAAATTGTTACACCCAGGGATTATGGTGTCTTATGTACAGACAGACACAAAGTCATAAAATACAAGGATTTGCAGGCAGAAACAAGGGTAATGTGGAAGAAGGATACCCAGACAGTTCCAATAGTAGTAGGAGCAACAGGTCTTATAAAAAATAATTTACAGTCCTATTTAGATATCTTACTGATACATGCAACTCCATATGAATTGCAGAGGGAGTTAGTTCTGGCCACATTGTGGGTGCTGTGAAGAGCACCTTTTGATAACATCAGAGACTGAAACAATACAAATCTCATGAGCTCTAATAACACTTTGACTTGGAATGGGATCAATTCCTGTCATGGTATTAGAAACCCCAAAGACTCTGAGAAATGAAACAAAGAGAAAGCTAATAACAACAATTTATTGCACATGCTTTCTTTGTGTGTGTCAGTATGTTATACCAGGTTATGCAGGACATATGGCATCAAATAAGGCATATGGTGAGATGGAAACCCAGAGATTTGCAGAGTAATTGTATAAACAACATGTTCTGGAACCACATCTGCAAATCTCAGTAGTTCAAATTTATACTTTATAGAAATAAAAGTGGTGTAAAGGTTTTCTGTTAGACTATACTCCTTTATGGTAAGATTTTTTAAAATATAAATATTAATAATGTGCTGTATGGTAGAGATGTAGGATGTTTTTAATGCCAGTGTAGTCCTGTTCTGAGTGTTACAGGATTCTATAAGAATTCCTCCTCACATACACAATGTAGAAGGTTACTACAAGCTCACTAGCTAAACATAAATGTAATTGTCTGTTAGTCTTGTGCAGACAATTAGGCTGTAATCTGCTACTGAACTGTATTCTGCAGTGTTAGATATGGTTTCCTCATTTTTCATGTGCTGATGTGTGGGTGTGAGCAAGACTCTTTAGACAAATAGTTCTTCCAAGTCATCCCTGCAAAAATACCTCAAAACTGCCCACACTTTTGCAGAATGATTTTCCCTCACATTTTTGCCCTGTCCCTCAAAACCTTTTTGATTTTCTGGTAAATCCCAGGGATTAAAGTAAGCCAGTAATGCTACACTGTAGAGTTTCACACCTCTTATCTTCTGAAAATCTACATTGATGCAAAATTGTTTGTTGTTCATAGGTTAGTACTAGGCTAACTGCCCTTAGCGAGTCATTGTAAGCCTAGTCAGTTATCCCTTGTAAGACTCAAACCCGGCACCTTTGGTTTGTAAGGAAAACACTAGGCCACCCTCCCATTCTAGTAACCTTTTGAATGAATTAGAGTAATATTTAAAAAAATGTCCCTGATTTGTGGGCTTTTGTCCAGAATTCTTGACCAATGAAGTTGAGCGGTATTATTGCAAATAAACACTTGTGCCTGTTGAGTTTATGCAGATAATAAGTAAGCAAGAAAAATTGTGACAGTAGGGCAAAAAGAAATCATGAAATAGTATGGAAGCAGTTCAGACAAACATTTATGCTGCTTAATTCTGAAATGGTTTATAATCATCAGTGACGCTTTTTATCATGCAAAGACTGTGAAGTTGTTGCCATATTGATCGTGCAGTGCACAGAGTGCCATGATTATGCTCCAATGTGAGGAAAAACGTCAGGCATTTTAAACACCCCTAAGCACTGTTAAGACAGGATCTTGCACTAGGGTTTAATATTTTATAGTACCATCCATCACAAAGTAAAATAGCTTTAAAAGCTGTCAGATGCTTCATTCTGTCACACCTACTTTGTTCTGCCACATTTTGTGTTTATAACTGCTTTTAAAACTGTTAGTTCTTTAAAGGAACAACTCTCTTCTGTCTGCTGTTTATTTGGCAGTTCTAAATATTTTAACACCTTTCAAAGATTTTGAAAGCCAGTAAAATGCTTCATGCTTTTACATTTTTTTTGTAATTCCACTACAAAGAATTATGATCGAGTTTCACCATTTACAACCCCCATGTTGTGTTCATGATGTCGATGCCAAGAAGTCTGCCTCTTAGGTTTCACTTTTGAGTTGAATTTCGTGGCAACCATGTCTTAAACTCATAAACTGGTTATGATCAGAGACCCAATCCTAACCCTGTATATAGTTACTCCTATGCAGTTCAAGCTGAGCTGTAACCTACGTGACTCAAGTAATTTAGTTGGATTTTAGTAAACACTGCAGAAAATAGTGACAATTGCAGATCTATACAGGTACTGGTAATTAAAGAAGTGATAGGAAGATATAAAAAAGGTTTTTCTAGTTTAGTCTTAAGAAAATGCCGCTAATACTGTAAGAAAATCTAACTTTAAAGTTTCTCTCAGCTGTTCTTAAAGTGGATCACAGCTAGTCCTCTTTAATTGTCCTGCATTTAGATTTAACCCCTTACACTCAGCATAAATGGTGAAAAAGAAATAAAGTATCATCTTTCTTTTTTGGGTTTTTGTAATGCTGTCAGGTATGTACAGGTGTGTGCAGAATGTTCAAGAATATGACAGACTAGATCATATCATAGGTTCTACCTTATTTATTCCTCATTCTGTAATTTCACAAGTAAAACAAAATGGTTGATAATCTTTTGTCAACAGGCACTGATAATTACATTTGTGTTTTGTAACCTTCCTATGTTTGACTTTATTAACATGGAACTGTTAAGTAAATTGGAACAGTTTGAAAAACTTTGGTTTAGATTTTATAATTCTTGCATTGCATTTAATTTTTCATGTGTTGCTTTAGCTAAAAGAATGACAGCTGCATTCAGGGTCTGAAGAGTCCCTCTTAGTTCATATGACAACAGCAGGTGAGAAAATATTTCAGAATATAGCATGTGCTGCGTTACATATAAAACCCCACATCACTTTGCTGCACGTCACTAACTTTTTCCTATGTAAGTGAGCTTTAAGTATCTTGCCATAGCATGACTGATAGATCTGTCTTGTGCATCCAGAGTGGTTATGCGTCACCAGTGCATTGCATACTTTGTTTCTTGTTTTAACTCATCCATGCTATCTGTAAGTACATTGTCATATTATACTTGACATCTGTGCCTTTCCCTTCTAGGGTGGTTACAATCACACCACTAGAGCTTACTTAACAAACTTCTCTTATCCATACAAGCTAACTATAAGTATATCTCCACAGCATACCTATTTTATCCATCTAAACTGCCTATATAAGCTCATTGCGATAGCTTACCTTGCACATCTACCTGACATTTCAAAGCTAGCGGTCAGCATGTCACTGTTTACATAACATGTCTGTCTTGTCTGAAGTGCATGCTGAATACAATATGATGGCCATTGTGAGCAGCTTTAGCTTGCTGTAAATTTTACTCCATCAGTTCTTTAAACTGCAACTAGTAATAAGTTTGTGAATATAATTGTAGATAATTGTCTTCTAGCCTCACATTCTGAAGTACCTAGTTTCTACTCACATGAGCTCAAACCTCCTGTTCTTCTGTGCTTTTTTGTCCAATACCCTAAATGGACACTGATAACTTCCAGACCAGCTTCTATAATACAGACTATGTGATTTGCAGTTTATCCTATGATGGTTATGGTAGATTGTGTCCATATTCACCCCTACAAAGGAATCATAGGTAGCTTACAACCACATCTAAAACTGAACATTGTAAGAAAGGAAGTACTAGGAATTTTTTTTTAATGGTGAATGTCGGCAATATTCTTACATTTTTGGCATGAAATACCCTTACATTCAACAACTAAGCCAAACTACACATACTTATCTTTCCCGACTTGTAAGCTTCCTTGGACCAATATACATTATTATTAAGGCACATGGCATTAGTTATTTTAGAGAGCTACCCATCAGAAGTGCATTTTCTATATCATTGGATAAAACCGCACCTCATGTAGCTGTGTAACTAATCAAAGGAGAGGAAACTGCAAATTGTTCATAAGTCCATTCGGGAGGGGGACTCAATCTACTCTAGGTAAGTAAGATTTGGGCTAAGTTAGGAAAATACATTTTTATTTGAAGTCTGGTACAATGGCTAATGTATTCCATGTTTGTAGTTTATAAATTCTTACCTGAATGAGTTGGAAAGGCATTTAAAAAGTGAACACACATGAGATCAAGATCAAAGAAAAGAAACTCAAGAAGATCAAAAGGGATTTGCCAGATAAGCAGCACCCCTACCAGGATTTTCACCAGATCTTTGAGGCACTGGAACCAGACCCCAGCCCCACTACTACCACCTCCACCAGAGCTCAACAGCTAATCCATATGCAAGAACCATTCATTGACCTACAAAATACACCCATGGCACCCAAGGACAATACACACATCTGGCTACCCCGTACCAATGGATCACATTATCAATATCAACACTGATTAGAGAAATCACCACAAGGGAACTAGCACCAAAGGGACAACACATGGCAAGGCAAGAGACAACTCAAACACTTGGGGTAGCCCCCTACAGAATCATTCAACCAACAAGGCAGACAGAATTTGGACCTTTAACCCAATCTACCGAAGTGTGGAACCATTCCATTAAACCCGTAAGTGAAATAGAATACAGGGTCCTGTAAGAAGGACTTACATTTGTCCCACACTGACAAAGTAACATCATAGATACCATCATAGATCTCAAACTACTCACCCAAAAACTCAAACATGAGGTCTCTTTCCATGATAATGAACCATAAAAAATTCCACCCAGTCCAAACTTACCAAAACCCAAAGAAAATTGAAAAACAACTTTTGTCCACCCCCACCCCTGCCCAGTTGTAAGAGCATTTGAAGACAAATATGAAGCACATATAAGAAAAATCCTACATAAACCTTTCAAAAAAATTAACCTCAACAAGTTCAGATCTTAACAAAGGCAAATCCAGGAGGATCATAATGGCAGATAAGGGAGCCGGTATACTGGTAATGGTTGCTACCACCTACAGTAGCAAAATTCTGAACAATGAACAACCCATCTTGCAATGACACCACCACTTGGGGAAAATAAAGACAGCCTATGAAGAGAACCTATTGGAAATCACCTATGTAAACAAAGAAGGGCTTATCAACAAAAAGCTGCATGAATTCCTGACCATCGCATATTCTAAACTCCCAAGATTCGTTGGCATTCAAAAAGCCAATAAAAATATTGACACCCCCTATATAGACCAATCATAGCCAGTGGCAGGTCCATCCCCAAGCCCAATTCAGATATCTGTAAGTTTAAATAAAACCATTCAAGGACGGAAACAGGTCATTTATACTTAACTGAATGAATTGTCTCTAAAAGATGAACATCACCACCAACAAAGATGCCATCCACATTACAGTTAACATGGAGGGCCTATACATGGTACTCCCCCATACCTACTGTATCTTGGCAGTAAACAAGGCCTAAAACAGAGAATAGAAAGCATTATCCAGAGGGATGGACATCATAAGCAGTCAGCTGAACCTACTTCAGAGAAACAATTACTTTCAATCTGAAGGAAACTACTTCAGACAAACCACAGGGATAATAAAGAGCACAGTCATGGCCCCTAGCCAGGCTAGCACAGAATTAGGGAAATGGGAAAAACCCACATGAGCTGCTACCTCAGATTCATAGAAGATATATTAATCATTTGGTAGAGTGACCTCAATAACCTGAAATAGTTTTTTTCTACCACATTGACAACTCCATAATTTTTTTTCATATTTACCACACACCATTGCTATGATCCCATTAATTTCCTGGACCTCAAACTCAACAAAAATCCAAGCAACAGCATCCTCTCCATTGACCTCTACCAGAAACCTACCAGAATCAACCTCATACTACTCAACATCCACACAGAGCAAAGAGAAATGTCATTGAATCACAAAGTCTCAGGATTAACAGAGTTTCCAAGAAACTTGAAGCTTTCACAGGAACAACATCAACTTACAAAAAGACTTTCTGGCAAGTGAATACAACACACACCTGCTCTGACACATCCCTGGCCCGATCATCAACAGGGAGAAAGAAAATGACCTTACCTGGAAAACCAAATGGACAACCCACATAGAGAGATCAGAAACCTTGACAAAACAGAGGAACAATAATAACTGGAACTTCAGCATAACAGTCATATACACCATAAACTACTGAGAGACAAAACTGGCAATCGTGGGCAACAGCTATATCATCACTGAGAACAGGATCCTCAGAAAGATACTCCTGCAATAGCCAATATTCCCCATTAGAAAAAGCAAGAGCATTTATAATTCCATCAAAAACTCCTACCACCCCCACAATAGTACTGCTTGAAAAAGTACATTTCTCTGTGTCTCTCCCCCACTGCGCCTACTGTAATTATATGTGCAGACAATCCAGCTTCCATAGCCAAAATACTGGAAAGTCCTATTATATCCACCTGTACAGTAACTGGGAAACAGACACAGCTGTTTATAGGGCTCAGTTCAAAACAATGCCAGACGTTTTACTTTGGGAAAACCATAAATAAACTCAAAAGCAAGGTAGCCCAGCATTACTCAAACATCAGAAACTATTCTCTTAAGAATCCCATTGCCGAGCATGCATAGGAAAACCAAGATATCATACTTTACGTTTCTTATCCAACTGTGTAAATGGGGACAGCCGAATGGTAACAGAAATGACAAAATGGAGAAGACAAAACTAGAATGACAAATCAGGCTCAAGGTAAACTAACCACCTGGAATGAACAATACATTTTCCATCAACTCTATCCTGAACATAAGGAAACTGGACCATCATTTGTTATACTGAGGGTGACACCAGCTTCCCCCATGAAATCATAAGTTCTTCTGTCATGGAGTGACAAACAAGCTGAAGTTTTACCCATGCAACATTTTTGGGGCATCACTTTACTCTCCCAAAACACTTGAATATTGACGATACCCAATAAGTGATATAAGGACAAGCATAACTGATCAAATTGGAAGGATACATTTAACATTTTTAGGCAAACTCCAGTCAGACTCTTAAGGACAAATTAAATTACACTTTTCAGCACTGTCATGTCATTTTTTTTTCTGGAAAGCAATTCAGATCAAGACAGACTCATTTCAGGTAAGTTACAATGTTTTATGGAAATTCTGTATATTCTAACCACAGTATTTTTCTAACAATATACTACACTGAGAATTTTTTTAGGATACAGTGTTTTATGGAACTTGTATATATTCAAATCACATTTTTTTAACACAGTATACTATGCTCAGATATGTTTTAGTCAAACATAATGTATGGCTAGGGCTTAGCCAAGAAGAATTAGAATATGCTTCCACTCTGCACTTTAACATGCACAATCCACCACTTCTTCATAGATCATTTTGGTAGGCACCCAGTCCTGATGATCCCAGGACCCCAGTGCTGGATTCTACATAGAACCTACACTCTAGAATTCTGACCCATATATTCTTTAGAGTAAGATTTACATTCACACGCCTCCTGATCAAACAGTGGGTTTGAGATTAACTTTTAGTTATGTACTTACCATAACTTTGGATGTATGGGATCCATCTCGCCTACATTCATAACTGATGGTTCGGAGCCGATCTGTCGGCTCCGACTCGGCCACTATACACTAGAACGAAGTCTCTCATTGGCTGGGCTACCCCTTATCCCATAATGCACCACCCCTGCTTCCCCAGATCTTGTTTGTTCGCTTTCATACATACATACAGGTACAGAACACATACCAATAACTGTAACCAACTAGAGCCCTTCCAGAGGAGAGCTCAGCAAGACCAATGTTTCCTCCAAATCCAAAAGGTAGGGGGAAGGAGGGTGGGTATGTATGAATGTAGGTGAGATGGATCCCATACATCCAAAGTTATGGTAAGTACATAACTAAAAGATGTAATGGGATCCTATCTCGCCTACATTCATAACTGATGGGACAGCGTCCCTAGCACCTGAAAACCCCGGGTGGCTCACTGGAACACACTCCTGAGAACTGCGGAACCAAATGAAGCTCTGCCTCGGGAAGCCATATCAAGCTTGTAATGAGAAATGAAGGTGTGCGGAGAAGACCAAGTAGCAGCCGCACAAATATCATCTACTGAAACTTTGGAATGAAAAGCTACAGAGGTGGCCATAGCCCTGGTAGAATGAGCTTTGATTGGGAAAGGCAATTCTCTGCCTGACTGGGAATAAATGAAAGAGATGCAATCCTTAATCCATTTGGCAATTGTGGCTTTGGCAACTGGAAGACCTAACTTATTCTCCGCAAAGGACACAAACAGTTGGTCAGATTTTCGAGTCTGAGTGGTCCTATCCAAGTAAAAACGCAGTTGCCTGTGAACATCCAACTGGTGGAAGGTATATTCTGCTCTATTAGAAAAATTTGGAAAGAACACTGGGAGCTCCAATGATTGCTGAATGCATAAAGGGGATGCTACCTTAGGCAAAAAGGATGGATTCAATCTAGGGGAAACTCTGTCTTTGTGAAAGATCAAATAAGGAGGGGAAGAACAGAGAGCCTGAAGCTCTGAAACATGCTTAGCAGAAGTTATTGCCACTAGAAAAGCAGTTTTCCACGACAGGAATTTTATATCACAAGTGGCAGCTGGCTCAAAGGGATGGGCAGTTAAGGAGGCCAGAACCAAATTTAAGTCCCAAGGGGGCACGGGATGAGCCATAGGAGGCCTGAGGAGCCAGGCTCCCTTAAGAAAGGACTTGCAAAGTCTGTTAGCCATTAAAGAAGGCTCTATAGCAACATGAAAATTAGATATAGCCGCCAGTTGAACTTTAAGTGTGGAGACTGAAGAGCCAGAATGAAACAATGAAGCTAGAAATTCCAAGACCTGCGGAACTGGGGCCGTAAGAGGATCAATGCCTCGCTGCTGGGCCCAACAAAAAAAACTTTTCCATTTGCTGGAATACAGCTTAATGTTAGACGGCTTGTGGGAAGAAGACAAGATGTGCATCACTTCCGAAGAAAGAGAAAGATCTCTAACTAAGGATGGAAGTGGAGTAACCAAGCAGCCAGTCACAGCGACTGGAGGGACGGATGAGAGAGTCCTGATGGATTGGATAACAGATCCGGCACTGGGTCCAGAATCCAAGGGCCCTGTACCGTGTACTTCTGAAGAAATGGGAACCAAACCTGATGGGGCCAATGTGGGGCGACCAAAATCATGTGGCACCCGACATGAAGAGCCTTCTGAATCACCCTCGGGAGAAGGGGAATCGGGGGGAAGGCATACAGCAGACCCAGGGGCCAATTGTGGGCTAGAGTGTCCCTGGAAGACTGTCCCTGAGAGGGTGTCAGAGTGAAGAACTCTCTGCACTTCGCATTGTTGGGGCTGGCGAACAAGTCACAACAAGGGAGGCCCCATTCGGCGAAGATCTGTGCAGCCACTCTGTTGTTGAGGGACCACTCATGGGGCAACAGGAGAGTCCTGCTGAGCCTGTCTGCAATCACATTGGCTTTTCCCAGAATGTGCGTGGCTACTAAGAAACGTCGAGAGGCTATGGCCCAGCGCCATACTCTCATGGCCTCCCTGCAAAGGAGGTAGGACCTGGTTCCGCCCTGCTTGTTTATGTGCCAAACTACCGACATGTTGTCAGATAGAATCGCAATAGTACCTTGGGGGAGAGCATGATGAAGTGCTTGTAAAACCAGAAGCACCGCTCTCATTTCCAGGATATTGATGTGAAGGTGTGCTTCGCAATCCTGCCAAGTGCCTTGGACAGACCTGTCCAGATAATGACCCCCCCACCCTATCTGGGAGGCATCCATGGTCACTGTGGCAACAGGGGGCTGAAGGGCGAAAGGACGCCCCCGGTCCAGGTTGGACCGACATAGCCACCAACGGAGGTCCCGACGACAACTGTCCGTAATCAGAACTAGGTGGTTCAGGGGGAGTTCTTGGTATGACCATTGAACCAATAATAGCCATTGCAGCACCTGCATGTGCAGCCTGGCTAATGGTACTAGGAGGATAGTTGCAGCCATCAAACCCAATAACTGAAGAATCTGTCTGGCAGGAACTCGAGATTTGGGTAACAAATTTAGAATCTGTGATTGTAGAACCCGAATTCTTACTGATGGCAAAAATGCCCGCATCCTTTTTGTGTCTAACTCTGCGCCTATAAAGGTGATACACTGAGATGGCCGCAGCACAGATTTTTTCCAATTGAAAGTGATTCCTAGCGAGAGACCCAAGGTTACTGTGGCCGTCAGCGCTCGAATCAGTAGATGCTTGGAGGTGGCAGTGAGGAGCCAGTCGTCGAGATAGGGAAACACCTGGAATCTGAGACTTCTCAAGTGAGCTGTCACCACTGCCAGACACTTGGTAAACACCCTGGGGGCTGTGGTGAGACCAAAGGGCAGTGCACGAAACTGGAAATGACTGGTTCCTAGGCGGAAGCGTAAATTACTCCTGGACTCCTGACGTATCAATATGTGATAGTAAGCATCCTTGAGGTCTATGGAGCACATCCAGACATCCTTCTCCAATAACGGGAGAATGGACTGAAGGGTGACCATCTGGAACTTGGACTTCTTCACAAAACGATTCAAAAGGCTGAGGTCCAAAATGGGCCTTACGTCCCCTGTCTTTTTTGGCACCAAAAATAATCTTGAGTAAGTTCCTGATCCGATCTGGTCGGCGGGGACGGGCTGGATGACCCCTTTGCTTAGCAGCTTTGAAACTTCTATGGCTGCCAGATCCCGTTGACTGGGTGGCATGTCCGGGATTCTCCTTGTAGTAGGAGGGGGTTTGAAAAAGGGGATGAGGTAACCTCCGGTTACAATGCAAAGCATCCACTGATCCTTGGTTATCGATTCCCAAGCCTGTGGGTGTTTTGCAAAATGATCCCTGACCGGCTCTGGAGAAGCACAGCCGGGCCACATCCTAGGGACATTGAGGGTAGGAGGAACCACGAAAGGAGTCACGGTCTCCAGAGTTACAGGGGCCTCTGCCACCTCTAGGGCGGCGTCTTCCTGAATCCCCCCCCCCTGCCTCTGGAGGGGGGATCACTCGGTGGAGTAGAGAAAACCTTTTGGGCTTTTTTGAACCACATTTTCCCTCCTCTCTGGCCCTTGGGATAAGGTCTAGAAGGAGCGGAAAAACAGGCCCCAACGGCAGTCAAGGTCTTTCCCTCCTGCTCGCACCGAGTAAGCGTGTCCTTCACCTTGGGTCCAAACAAGGAAGACCCATCAAAGGGGGCATCGGCGAAGGAAGACTTAAAGGCCTCCGCGAATGGACACAAGCGTAGCCAGGCTTGTCTCCTAAGAGCCACTCCTGTGCCCGCTGCTCTACTCGCCCCCTTGGCTGCATAGGAAATGAGCCTCATGGACGAGTTAACAATGGAAGTTAGGGTAGTCATCTGGGCGCCTACAGTCTGTGCTAACACCTCAGGAAGGTTACCCGCAAGCGACTCTCCTAACTCCTTGAGGAGGTCCCTTTGGAGCCTTGTAAAGTGACAAAGATAGTTCAGCGACCACATGGTAAAGGTCGCTGAAGAAAGGGTACGCTTCCCGTACCTATCCATGCTCCTAGAATCCGAGGAAGGTGATTGGCCTCTCGATGCACTCACCTGCGGCTCCGAAACCAATGGAGCCGAGGGGAGAAGCACCGAGGCCGACCTTTCAGCCATCGGCTCCGAAGTCATTGGAGCTGAGGAAGAAGACGTCGAGCCTTGTTTCTTAGTTGTCGGGTCCGACGGACTGGTCGGAGCTGACGATCTATGCTTCTTAGGAGTCGGGTCCGACGGACTGGTCGGAGCCGACGATCTCTTCTTTTTGGAAGCTGGTGAAGAAGCTAAAGCTTCTTCAAAGGAAGGCTTAATCAGACCCCTTAGAATCAATTTGTTTTTTTCTCTCCTGGAGAACCCTGGAAGAGAAAGCATGACACACACTACAGGTATCTTGTAAATGTTTGGGCCCTAAACAGTACACGCAGACAGCATGGCTGTCCGTAATAGACATATTATAATTACATTTTGCACATTTTTTAAAACCTGACTTTTGTTCCTTGGACATACTGACAAGAAAAATACAGGTAACTTACAATAAGGCCAAAAGGAGTAACTGGTAAATGGGCTAAAGCCCTCTAACTTAAACGGGCTTAGCCCGACACAACAGGTGAAAACAATACAGAGAGAACTACGCGGGCTACTAATTCAGTCACACCACAACAAGAAAAACAAAAGATAAGCATACAATAAGGGCAAGAGCCCTTTAACTTAAACGGGCCTTGCCCGGTACACAAGTAGCGTGAACTAGAAAGACTAAAAATTAAATTTTCATGAAACTAAACACAAACGCTCACAAAGCTGTTAAAACAGCTGTTTGTTGAAATACTGACAGCACCCCTAGTCAAAAATGACCCAAAGATCAAGAAAAAATCACTTAGCTCCAGCCAAGTCGAGACCACGTCCGGCTTGAAAAGCGGCAAATGAGATCTGGAGAAGCAGGGGTGGTGCATTATGGGATAAGGGGTTGCCCAGCCAATGAGAGACTTCGTTCTAGTGTATAGTGGCCGAGTCAGAGCCGACGGATCGGCTCCGAACCATCAGTTATGAATGTAGGCGAGATAGGATCCCATTACATCTACATTTAGAACCCTAAGTTCAGTTCCTCCCTCACTTATAAGGAAATAGGTTGATAATTCCCACTCAGGAACATTGTACTCACATGGTATAAAGTAACCATACAACTCTGCATAGTCGTTAATTTAATGGGATCACTGTACTCTAATTTTAGGGACTTTACAACCTTGAATAACAAGTTTCCTAGTCCTGACTAAAATTGCAATGTGGCTCTGAGCCTATGCATTTTTAATTTTTGGCACACTGCATACGAGAAACCTAGACCTCTCAGTTATTTTTCTTAACATTTCCACACAAGAGGTTAATCCCAAGAATACTTAACAGTTCCACATGCCCAAGCAATTTTTTTCATATTGATTTATTCTTTTATTTTTATTTTTACTTTTACTTTTTATCATTTTTATTATTTTTTATATATTTATAATTCTTTTGGATGTACTGCATACAACAATAAACTTAGACCCAATGCTCAAGTATTTTATACAAAATTATTTTTTTTCCCACCACATGCCAATCTCAGGTAGTGATAACCACTCCACAATTTTGGAATCTATAAATTTACAGTGCAGTTATGAGCATAACATGCCTGTGAAGGCTGTCAGCTTAGCTAGAATTTTGTAGATAATTCCAATAATTCTATGTCATTTGTAAATATTAATATAATCCACAGGCTTGGTTTACAAATGTAAACATAACTATTTGTTATTATTAAACTATATGTTGTACTGAGCTTCAAAAATGTAACCACAGTGCACTCTGCTGGAAGAAAGCTGATAAGTCAAGCATTGTATGACTGTTTGATCTCAAGCTCAGAGACAGGATGTCTAGACTAAGGAATTCTTTCTATTGTCTTAGGACAAGAGTTAATTACTAGATTTTACATGTAAAATGGCTTTTATTGTTGTGGCTTCTTGCAGGTGCAGATTACTAAAAGAAATGTACATTTTACGTCTCTGTTAGCCTGGGAAACTAAATCAGAACTGTTAAGAATGATGTAATCAGAAATGATTCAGCAGTACTGTGTTATCAATTTAAGACTTTCTCAGAGAGAAAGATAAAGCATTTTGGATTTTGTCTGAAGAACATCCACTCACCAGCACTTGCTTGCTCTGTAAGTAAGATATTTATTTAGAACAGTGATTTATCTTAGAGATAGATAGAACTAGCCAGATTAGCCTAGTTGCTTTCTATGTTTATGTCAGCCTATTCTACAGTATTATTTTAAAGCATTTTTCTTTGATTTCTGAACTCTGTAATGTCATTTTGTTGACGTAATTAAGTATTGTTTTGTATTTTTATTATTTATTATTAATCACACAAAATGGAAATGAACTTTCCCAGCAAACTTTAACAAAATCAAAAATAAAGCCAGGAACTCCAAAGGACTAGGATTCGATGTGTAAAAACTTTAAAAACTTTAATGTCAGCTTCCAACAGCAGAAATCCAGCATTCACGGTATGGTTAAGCGCTTTCATCAAGAAAATGACATCATCAGAACCAAACCTAAACCTACAGCTGAACATAATATACTATTCAAACACCCCCCCCCCCCATATTGAACCAATCTGGTTGAAAAATACCTGTTACACTTAGTTAGAAACTCTCTTAAAGGCAAAATAAAAATGACATAAAACAAATGCATACAGACAAACTTTCATATAAATGCAACCCTAAACAATATGCAATACATGTCAAAACTAAGAGCAATTAAATGTTGATCGCTCACATATTGAGCAGTCTCTTTTTTAGTTCACTGACTATTGATATTGTTTCATTTAAACCAGGGAAAACTGTTGCATTGAATTTTAACTACCAAAACATTTTTGTATATAATAGCTTGTTTTTTCCAGTCCCCACAATACATGCCCTTTTTGATTTTTTCTACAATAAAACATTTAAACTTCTCAAAGCCTGCACACAATAAAGAATGTCTAGCCAAGGTACTTTTGTTGTCCTTCTTTTGAATACTGTAGTTGTACTGATATACTCTTTTATTGAATGCATTATTGGTTTTGCCAATGTAATATGACGGGCACTTTGTACAGAAAGCAAAATATAGCACTCTTTCTGTACAACAGTTGAATCTACCCCCCTGAGCATAGGTCTTAATTTTTTCATACAGCCATCCATCATAATTCCTTTCCATGTAACTGCATTGATTACAATTTCCACAAATACTATTTTTTGGAAAAGTCTCATTCATTCGTTCAAATTTATTCTCAAGAATATTTTTGAAGTTCTTGTTCCTTTTGAAGGTAAAACCAGGATTTGTCCCTCTAAGTTTGTTTAAACTTTCATCCTTCTCAATAATATGCCAATGTTTCTTAATAATCTTTTGAATTGCCTGACAATCTAAAGACTATTCCAAGATCATATTCATACTTAATATTCTCATTGTTATTTTCAATGCTCAATCTATTCTCCTGGTGGCCTTTAATAATAATGGGGGCATACCTATCCTGTCTATCTGCCCAAATTTGCTCCATAATTTCATCCAATAAAGAAATGGGGTAGTCACATTCCAAGAACATGTTCTTGAGAAGAGAAAACTCCTCTCTGCATATTTCATCATTTGAAATTAAATGAGACACCCTGATAAACTGACTTTTCACTATCCCCTTTTTGTGATGATATGGGTGACAACTTGAAAAAAAATAGAAAGGAATTACAATATGTGGGTTTCCTGTATACCCTTGTCTCAATACTATCCACATGAATCCTAGATATTTTAATATCCAGATAATTGATTTAATTCCTATCCATGTGATGTGTAAAATCAAGAAATTCAGTACTTGTTTGCATTTGCCTCAAAAATTCAGCAAAATCATCCTCAGTACCCCTCCATAGGCTCAAGAGGTCATCCAAGTACCTAAAATATGCCCCACATAATCTATACATGGGAAGCTTGAAAAGCATTGTTTGTAGTATTCATCACATCATGTGGGCAGGGAGGTGGGCACACATATTGCCTTTTCTTTGTAGAATTGTTGTTTGTAAGATGATATTTATGCACAAATATTGTTTCTAAGCATTAGCTTCCATTCTGTAAGTCTGAGATATGGCAGTCGTTGAGGTATTTACTTGGAAACTTGCACTTTTCATATTATCAATACAAGGGCATTACAACCTAAAACCTTCACCTACTGAATTCCCAAACCTTGACCAAAAGTACCATATGGCCACAGCTGAAATATGGGCTTGGTATCTTAACACTCAAGAACTCTGTCCCTTCCTGCAGGCAACTTCATCTACACAAGCTATGGTCAAGGTTAAAAAGGAGCCTCACACTCCCACAGCCAAGTCCACCAAACTAGTAATGCCCTCTTGGCTTACCCTGTGATACAGACCAAAATTAGACGGTCAGTTTTCATAGAGTTATTAAAAACTCCTTTGCCCACAACTTGTCAACCAGTGCATCCCACACTAGCTCCCTTTGTTTGCATTTCCCATACTCAGTCAGCTTTTCAGGTATTCATTAAGATTTTGAAAGCAAAATTTTTGTGAATATAGAGAGATCGAATGAAGAATTTCAGAAGCATCAGCAGAATATAATTGCACACCATTACCACCCCCACACTCAAATTAATTTCCATGAAACTTCCAATATTCTGATCTATTATCTTATTTGTTCTTGACAAAGACAAGACGGTTTATTTATATGAGATGCTTTTTTCACATCACACATACACCTCTCTCTCTCTAAATGCGTATATATATATATATATATATATATATATATATATATATATATATATATGTGTGTGTGTGTGTGTGTGTATATATATGGGTCTACTTCAGTCGATCAAACTTGCAGAAGTTCAAAGATGATATGGCCAACACCATATATCTGAATTCCTGCAAGCTCGAACGGACTGAATGGGGAGCGCCGTACAGAGCGGAAAGGGAAGATTTCCCATTTCCGCAATGTAGTACAATCTTGGAGTTGGTATATTTAGTAAGGGGGTGTGGGGGTGCAGGGGGGTGTAGCCAAACTGTAGCTAAACACCTTTAAGTTGTTTTTTCTTTTGTCTCTTCATTTTTTGAAGTTTTACACGTTCGGACATATGGTCTTGACCATATCGTCTTCGAACATGTAAGACTTCGATAAACTGAAGTAGACCTATATATATATACTATATATATATATATATATATATATATATATATATATATATATATATATATTTAGTTGATGGGCATGAATTATAATAAAATAAGTAATATAGTTTTTAGGGTGAGACCTCACCTCTGACCAACCTCCTGGGCAGGCCACACCCCCTGGACATGGCCACACCCAGTAGGTGGGTACCAGACAAAGAGCCACACATTTTTTGTGTTATAAAAAGACCTGTTCTAACCTCCAGCCACTGTAGTGCAAAGCACTGTTCATCTGCCTGCAGTAAAGAATCTGTCTCTAAGAGAATTCTTTCTTTAAAACAATTTCCAAAATTATTTAATAGATTATGAATGAAAATTCTGACCACCAGATTTTCTCTAGAATATCAACAAGAAGGAGAATTTGTTAAGACAAGAGGCAAAACACAGGTCCACCAACATAAGGCAAACACAGCCGGATTATTTTAACACAAATAATTGGTGCCGCCTCAATAGCACAATGAAACAAAAAGAGGTCAACACCTAACAAAGGCTGGGTAAACTCATATTTAACCCCATTAGCCTAGTATAACCTTGATGAACTTCTCTCATGAACCCTGAAAAAGAGTAAAGGTCAAAATGCCATAATCAGAAACAATATTTGTGCATAAATATCATCTTATAAACAACAATTCTACAAAGAAAAGATAATATGTGTGCCCACCTCCCTGCCCACATGTGCTGCTATCGATTCTTACAATGGATGATAATTAAATCTAATGAATCTCCAAAAATGTTGGATTTGGAAGGACATGAATAGCAGGAGGCAATAGTTCAATGAGGGGATTTATGTGTTGAAGTTGAAAAAATGAAAAAAACAAAAGACATAATTGACAAGGAGAGGTGGACAGGGTGGTTGCTCAAAGGAGAAACATGAGATTAAATTAAAGGACCAGAGTAAGAAACCATGAATAAATAGAGTAAAATATATATAGGGCAATGTAATACTAATGACTAGAGGGATAAAAAAATGTTTTGAGATTATTATCTCAGCTTGTCTAAGCAAATGGAAGGCAAAGGTGTGTTTCTAGATTATTGCAAGACAGAGTATCAGACACTAAGGAATGGCAGGAGTTGAACAGAACCTTTGAGAAGAGGGAAGTGGTGGGGGTAATCAGGCATTTGAAATGGGGACATTTAGTACAACTAGCTGATGGCCTGATGAACTTTAAGCACCCATCTCCTCTTGATGACCATCTCTCACACACTGTTACATTTACTGAGAGGTTTTATGCTAATTTAAAGGTATGCATTGAGGCATTGATCCCTCCAGATACAAATACAATGCCAAGTTCAGGAATAAAATCCTGTGGTAAAATCTAGTATAAAAAAACTGTACAATAAGAGGAAGAAAATTGTGTTCAAAAATAAATTTAATACCCCTAGTCTCTAAAGATGAACTCAAAAAGATTAAGAAAGAAATCAGAAACAAACTCAAATCCTCTAAACATAAGAATGAAATGAAAATTACCATGTGTTTTTTAAAACAACCACAAAACTTTTTTTAAATTTTGTCAGAAATCTTAGAAGCAATACCCAGCAATGCACTGAGCCAATACTTAACAATAAGACATACGCATCCCCCGAAGCATAGCCAACATAGCAGTGAAAATATTTCGCTCCAGTTTTACTCCATTATCTTCCCCTAACTTTCCTTCATGTAGTACAGGGATCACACTCACTGTTACTTTGCAACAGGTCCTGAGAGCTCTTTTTAAGGCCCAAAACACTAGGTGCATGGGTCCTGACAGTCTGCCTTCTAGTCAGTACCAAGCACTGTCTTATAAACTTGCCACTGAACCTGTTCTTCTCTACCTGTCCAAACCAGAGGTGTGGAAAATTCCTGTAGTCATCCCACTCCACAAAGGATCCACTAGTCACCTTGGTAACTACAGATCTATAAGCCTCACCAGCCATGTCTGTAAAACAACAAAACACATCATTATGGAGCTCACTAACATGTACATTAATGGTCTGCAGCCCTTTGACTTAAATCATCCATCAGCTAGTACTAAATGCTGTTTTCTTTAACTGAAAATTACAATTGAATGCAGTTGCTTATAAAATGCTTTCCTTTAAATTATTTTTCCTTTCTGGTGTGACAGGTTATTGGTGCTTACTTGCAAAGAATATCTAATTATAACTGTATTCACATGCTGTTCCATATATAAAATGTTTTAGGGAAGAGAGGCTTTGTTAATATTAATGCACAACAATTTTATGGAAGTTGAATTATTTATTTTACATTTGATAACTCAGTAAGTAACCTGGCCCATGATCATTTTCACCTGTAACCCAGGCAAAAGATTACAAGGATAGGTTGCTTCTATGGACAACAAGAGACACATAAAAAGAATAATAACAATAGGGTCTATATCACTACGTCGAAACTTCACTTCTCCAAATACCAAAACATCAACACTTAAAGAGCAAAATACAAAAAGTACGTACAGCCACTTCTGTGAATTTTTTCACAGGGAAAAATTTGCTTGGCCGACCAACAGCAAAACAAACTTTCAAACCATAATCAAGTGGGAGGCTGTGCCCCCCACACCACCCTAATTAAATGTACCAACTCCGAGATCACTCTACATTGGAGAAAAGGACAAATTCCCATAAAAGTGAAGCAAATTTTTCCCTGTGAAAAAATTCGCTGAAGTGGCCATTCATACTTTTCGGATTTTGCTCTTTAAGTGTCGACATTTTGGTATTAAGAGAACTGAAGTTTCAATGTGTTGATATAGACCCTAACAATAAATAGTATTCCAACTTTCTAGCATGTCTTTCACATTTACATTCTTCATATTAATAGAATATGGAGATTTACCCACTACTTCTGAAACCAAAGGACTGGATGTCAAAATACTCCAAAAGGGGAACATAACTTGTGGAAACTAAGCAAAAAAGTTTTTTTTCAACTGTAGGTGGTTCTCTGGTTCAAGGAGAGAATTCTGTCCTTTGTTCAGGATGAGTTATTACCACAGACTGTTCTAACAACAGGTTTTAGGGCTGGCCTGTTGTTTGCTTTTTTGTACTTTAAAGTGCAAGTGTTTTGAATAGCCAAACACTATTCTATTAGGCTGCAACTAGTAACATAAACTGTAATGGACAAGACTTAATTACCATATTTGACCTAAAGCTCAATCCTCACAACACCTGGACAGTAACCTTATTGCATAACTTGGTTTACTTCTGCGTTGTTTGGTCAGGAGAACCTTGCCGTTGCTTCTTAGTGTCTGCATTTTTTAACTTTTGCTTGTTTTCTAGTGAGAGAAGAGAATTTTGCCCCCTGTTCAGGACAACTAAATACTATGGACTGTTGTAATAGCAGCTGTTAAGATTAAATAGTTACTTCATCTTGTGCACTTTTAAATTGTGCGTATTTGAAAGCAATGTGCTGTTTTTTCCCCTGAGCTGCAACTTGAAGAACAACAATCTCTACTGGATAGGGAATAGCAGATTTAACCTAAATTACAGTCCTACAGCATCTGGGAAGTGCCGTGCACTACTGAGGACTATTTTTCAACAACAGCAAATGTGCTCACTCATTTTATAACTATCTATTGAGGTTGTGGTCTATCTTACCACCTCAGGCTGAAACACAATGGCCTCCCAAAACACCTGGGAAGAGCTGAGCACTGCTTAACAATCTTGCTTACCGCTAAGTTCTGTGTTGTTTTGTTTACAGCCCCTGTGCAGTTGTAGTACATCTTCATTCTTAATTGCCAGTTCTGATGATTGCCATAGTTTTGTTTAGCTCTGTGTTACTTTTATAGTTCTCATTCTTGGCATCCTTCAGTATGTTTAACTATGATCCATCAAAGTACACTGTTTTGAACCATGGGGGGCCACCACCCCACCACCTAAATTACATACACCAACTCCACAGTCCCACCACAGTGGAGAAAAGGCCAAAAACCCTCCAAAAGTTCACCACTGGCTTGCACTGTTCAACATATTGTGGAAAAATACCCTGCTAGATTAAATTTTCAAACTACAGAGCAGTGAAGCAACAACAAACAATGAAGTGGAGTTAAGCCCACTCATTGTAACAACTCACTGTGGCACTTGGTGGGTGTCTGTTTTTCTTAGTTCTTAGGTATTTGCTTACAGACTTTTGTAGTATTGCTTTTCAGCAGAATTGCTGTGTGTCCTGAGCTGTTCCTTCTAGTGCGAATTTGTGCAAAACTTACTGCTTTTGCAGGTACTTTGGCATCTGAGCTACACATGCTAATTCTTATTGTTGTGGTCTGAATCATTGATTATCTTGTTTCTGCTTTTGAGTTGCTCCATCTAGTGCAAATTTGTGCTACTTATTGCGTTTGCCGGTTCTATGACTTTTGAACCATACAAACTACTTTGCATCAGTTTGATGTAAATCAGCGATTACCTTAATTTTACTTCTAATTTTAAAGTGCTTAGCTGTTTGTCGTCTTCAGTACAGATTTGAGCATAACTGCTTTTTTTTTGTTCTGGCAAAGTAGCATCCATACCAAACAAAATCATCCATGTTACTTTGGTTGTTGTTGTGTCTTTCGGCTTTTCCCAGTTAGGGGTCGCCACAGCGGAACTCCGGTCCGCTAATGATTGGCAGTAGATTTTTACATGCCGAGTTGCCAACCCTGATGCACAACCTTCAGTGAAGGTATGCCCATTCATGCATGTCTCCACACAGAAGATGCTATAGCTGAGAATTGAACAGGACAAAGTCTTACTGTGAGGCGACAACGCTACCGCAGCACCACCACCGATATCCATGTTACTTTGGTGCAAATCATTAATTATTTAAGCAATAACTGATGAACTGGGTGTGGTATATTGAAGATTTACCCACGGTTGGAGTGGTTTAGTCATGAGGGTGAAGCCCAAGTGATTAAATAAAGTTAACTGTGGGTAAATCTTCAATATACCACACCATGGAGTCGGTTATTGCTATTATACAATGACATTATCTAAGATAAAATACTTAAATAATGTCTTTGTATAATGCCTCCGTGGTGCTCTTACATGTTTTTCCAGTATCCTGGACCTTTGTCTGATGTACTGCGCATGCATATGGGACTTGTGTTCCCATGCTTACGCAGTGCATCAGTGCTGCGCAAAGAAAGCAACAGAGAAAGGAAGATGTCTGTTGCTTTTTTTTTTTTTATTCAAAAGAAACCAGAAGACTTTTAACAATAAGGAGAGCCGGGACAGAGAAATAATCTGGTAAGTTTATTTAGTTTTGCAGAACATACCTGATTATCCTCTTATATTTCTCTGTACCATCTCCCTTGTTCATTTGAGGTCTTCCATTTTCTTTTTTGGTTAAAAAAAGAAAGAAAGAAAAGAAAAGTATAAAACAATTACAAAATATACTAATGGAAAAAAGTCCAGGCAACTGGACCTTTTTCCATTGGTATATTCTCGGATTTACAACAGGCACGCTGGTTAGGCTGACCAATCAGCATGCTCGTTTTTGAAAATTAATTGCCAGTCAGTATATAATTTGTTTTTTTTTGCACACAGTGTTCATAGTAGTTCTAATTATAATCAAAGCTACTAGATGATCAAATCAAAGTTACTAGATGATCTGAACTATCCTCTCTCCTTTTTTGCAAGTTTAAGCTAACTCCTAGTTTTTGCCACTGCTGTGGTGTACAGGCTATAATGACCATTCCATATTGCCCTGCAGTACTAATATTGTGTACTTAGACCACTTGTTTCTATGTATAAGATCTCTGTTGCACTAATTTTGTGTTACTTTCCCCTTGGGTACTAGTATTACTGACTTTCACATGAATTTCTTATAATAGTCCTGATTACTTTGATTGTTTCTACCCATAGAATCCTGTTAAGTTTTGTACAAAATTACCCATTGTTCTGAGCTGTTGTGTCACCTTTAGTGCAATTTTGAACAGACTTCTTATTAGTTTTACCATTACTGTAGCATCTGAGCTATGCAAGCCAGAATGTATTGCCCTGTTGTACTCAAACTGTCTGTTTAAAAAACTTACATGCAACTTCCTGTTGCTTAGAAGTTTATGCAGAAGTACCTGAATCATGTACATCTACTGCTTGCAGAGTTACATAAAGGCTTGCCTTGATGCTGATATATCTTGTTTATGTATACTTGCATCTTGCTATATACCTTGTTGCTGTACTGTTCAAGACAACCTTAGTAGTGAGGTATCTTGTAACATTTGGTGTGCACTTGCATATCGGTGCCTATCCTGCTGCCATACTTTACTGCTTTATCCTGCTAATCCGTTATTTAGCTGGCATAATGGTTAAGGTGCTTATCTTACCAGACACAAGGTGCAGTGTTTGATTCTCACATAGAGTAATTGACTAGGCTTAAAATAGCTCACTAGGGCACTTACCCTAGTACTAATTTATGAACCTCTTCCTCCATTGCGAGCTTTCTTGCAGTGTAGGTTTATGGTTTGTCTTTACCCCTTCTGTTGCCAACCTACTAGCACTGGGTACATTGAGAGAACATAGACATGATCTCACGCTCACTGATGACCTCTTACTGTTACCTGACTGAGTACGTATGCGAAGTGCAGGTATTTATATTCAAACAGAAGGAAAACCTCTCATGTTCCTCTAGTACCCACATTGTCTATGTCCACTATACTTCTACCACTACCTCATCAAAACCCGAACATCAAACCCCATATATGCCAAGACTCTAAAACCCCAACATCAAACCCTCCATATGCTAAAGCTGTAAATAAATCTCTTCCACAGTCTCATAGACCTCCTAGACAATGTACTAAAGTGTCTGGATTTCAGCAAGAAAACCAGACATCTCTCACCAAATACACTACTGACTACTAACCAAAACGTGTCACATAAGAAGTATGCAGAAACCTTAAGGCAGTCAGGACATCCTACAAACTATGAAATGTTGTAGTTATAGGAGAACTTGAGAAAGTTCACCAAATGAAATTTAACAAAAAAAAATGAAATGTCACTGTTGAAAATTAAAGAAAAAAGCAGCTTAAAACGTCAGTATATTTAGAAGGGTTAGCATTTTTGCCTCCTACACATTCTACTAAGAAGCTTCAGAAAAAGTGTTCTTAACCAAGCACTTTCTAAAATAATCAAGAATAGTCACAAATAAGTCATATGATACAAAATAGCATAAAAATAATACTTAAAAAGAGCATTCTTAACAACATATTTAAAATAAATATGCTCATTAATTGTCAGAAAATTCAAAACCTTGACCAACATTTGCCACTTGCGCTCCCTGTTTTCTAAATGCCTCTCTCTGTCTCTTTCTCCCTTCCTAATGCTGTCTGCTTTGTCATTAGTCATATAAAACAAAGCTTTAAAATTTATTTATCTAACAATACATCACGTACAGGCATTCATATTTTCCTATGGGAAGTTATCTTGAAATTTTATCTTTCTATGTAGCAAGTGCTTAATTAAGATTGCATTGAATAGAATTTGCATGAGATGAAAGCAGTAGTGATTATTTAAATACATTTAATTTTATAATTCTGTCTTAGTTTCAGCTGCTGTCTTTTTTAAAGGTTATTTTGTCAGCTGTACTACTCACTAGTCTATGCAAAAACAGAGTAACAGCTGTCTGTCATGTGCTAGAATCAGTGATGTCACCAAAGCTGTCAGATTACTTCATCCCAGATATGCATAGCATGCATAGTACCTGGGCATTGCAGATACGTAACTGACCTAAAATTCTCCAACTTGGATGAGATAAAGGGACATGGATGAGCAGCTGATGCATGTAACTGAGGCTGGTAACTAGCACTCAGCAGTATCTTGCCTTCACCATGCATGATGCCACGTTATAAACAAAAAAGTGGTCAAATGTGTGTCAGCTTAGAAAGAGATGGTTAACAGTCATACCTGGTTTACTAGGGATGGGCTGCATCCCTTTTCCTTGGGCCTCTTTATATTGTCAAAACCTTTCTCCACCTCCTTAGTGTTTTTCATTTAAAGTAAACAGTCCTCTGCAACCAACCTGATGGTTTTACATGAGGCCAGTATTAATTTAGCACACCTCAACACTACAGCCTAAACAAAGACTCCTTTCTTACCACTTGAGATTATTGCCTTGTATATACTTATGGAAATGTAACTCTTGTATAGTGACAACACCTCCTCTGTATTGGTTTTCAGTGCCCACCATTTGTTTAGACTGTCTTCTAAGGAAGTGAAGTCTGTGATGGAAGAGAGTCTGTTTTTAATAAAAATCCAGTTTCCTTGTGTGCAAGCTATATCCTGATAGCTACAAGCAACTTCATCTTTCCAAATCATGACCAGCATCATAACTCCTTCTATGGCATTGATACTCCTTGAGTCCTAATTTAACAAACCTGAATTCCAGAGCATTAAACCAAATATGATCATCATGGTTGACTTCAAACATCCCTCAGCAGACTGGACAACTTGTGCCACAAATAAAATGTACAATGCTTCCTGGACTTCATTAATGCCATCCCTCTTAACTAATTAATGCTGTCCCTATGGGGATCTTAATCTATTAGACCTGGCTCTTATGGCTGTGGTACCTGGGTCTATATTAAAATTTCGACAGTTAACAAGGATGAGTGCTCACATGAGCGAAAATGCAAAACATTGAACTCCTCATTGTGGGGGGCTGCAACCCCCACACCCCCCGCTAACTAAATATTCCAACTCCGAGATCGCAATACAGTGAGAAAAGGGCATATATTACAATCTGCACTGTACTGCAATGCCATAAAATGCCTTTTGCTGCCCTGCATTTTTGCTCATGTAAGTGTTCGTCCTTGTTAACTGTCGAGATTTTGATATAGCGTTGAAAGGTAAATTAAAAATGCTGGTTACTGCCACAGCACGCTTGCTTATAAAAAAGATAAGTAAATGGATAAATAACTCAAGCAAGCGTTGACAGAGTGAGAAATAACCTTCTATGTGTAAAAAATCCAAGTAATCCGGTCTTCTGAGACAAATAATTCAGTTTATTACACAGATAAACCACGATAAGCGCTTTCACTAACTAGTAGCTTTTTCAGATCACAAACAGGAAGCACAGGAACCATGTGCTTTAAATATCTGCATGTTAATTAATCAACCAACTTTTAAAGCAGAAGCGCCATAAAACCTAAAAACTAAATATATAAACATAAAATCATCTCAAGATGCAACAGAAATAAACAATGGTGTATGCATATTACTTTTAAAAAATTAAAATAACTTCATTCCATAAGAAACAATAAAAATTGAAGTAAATATAAGAACATGTTGTGAGCAGCATACTATCAAGTACGAAAGTGTATACAGCCTAATACATAACTGCATGTGATAGTCATATTATTAATAATACGAGGCAACTTAGAAACTATACATAGTAGATGCCATCAAAAACATGAGACCATATACAAGTCGAAAGAACTATTATCAACCAAAGTGATATTTGGTATAATAAGGTCAGTGCATAAACAAAGATGTATATCTGCATATGTATAAAAATGTGTATATAAATGTAGTGTCTTAATAAATATATGTATCTAAATATAAAAGAATGAATGAATGTGTACAAAATATAAATAAATAAATGAATAAATAAATAAGTTATTGTCTAAAAATGAAGCTAAAACCATTAACGTTAACAGTATTACAATATAAAATGAATAAGTTACCCAAAAATGTGATATATGTATGTGTATGTATATGTATGGGAACAAATATCAGAGCACATTGAATTCTTAAAAATTTCAGAACTTAGTGTGCCTACGTTTCTTTAGGTGTGGTCTGATAGATGCCCTTTCATTTAAACCACGACCTTTGTCAGCTCTCAGCAAAATAATCCACCTACTTTCTCTATTTTATACATTTATATATTTTATACTGCAATAGTTGCCTTTATTTCATATTAATGTAAACTAGTTAGCAAATGTATGTGTAACTGTTAAATGTATATTACTGAACATCTGTTTAAAAATGTTTGTAATATATTAGAGCTTTTCTCACTAGTCCTCCACTGAAAAGGGTTTTTGATAATTCCCATTGGACAAACCCAGTAAACAAAAGCAAACTAAATAGAATAAAATAAAATATATACTAAAATAAAATGCTCCTTTTGACAAGTATTATCCCAATAAGTGGCCCAACTGGAAAAAGCACAATGCTTCCTCATCAGTAAGGTCTTAGTTATGAGCTCTGTAGACTGCGACATAGTTATCTCTGCCTGACTTACAGTATGATTAATGATCCTGCTCTGCTTGACCTCTTGCATATCTGCAAGACTGGGAATCCATGAATACTCTAGGAAATTAAATCTACTCTTTAATATAAACAGAACCTGTTGGTGGGACAGATATTTTCCCCAAAGGATATCTTACGTTTGGAATAAGCTTTATCTCCACATTAAACAAAGCAGTTATTTTGTTCCTTTTACTTTAGTGAATGAATGGGTAACTGTAAATTCATCCAGGGTCCTGCCCCCTCAGTCCCTTATGGACATAGGCAGTAGGTAAAGTATAGTGACTAGGCTTCATATGATCTTTAGGTTGAGTTACTTATGACACTATGAAATGATAGAAAAGGTAGGATGCATCATGTTTTCCACCCAGTAGACCGATTCTTAAAACCTCTTCCTGGTAGGACATAATCTTGTCATATGATTTTATCATTTTCTGCAACTTAGAACAGTGTAATACTTCCATATGATAGCTGCCCTGTGTTTGTGTGACCCACATCACCTTTGCTGGCTGAAATATATTGCACCAGTATCTGGTGTTGCATTTTCAGCATAATTCTAATATAAGTAACAGATCAAGTTTATTTATTGGTATGTAATATGGAAAAGAATGTTATAATGTTTTTGTTGCTTTGCAATTGCAGCATTGTCATTCCATGCCGCCTGGGTTTCATAAAGTATATGCTCCCAAGTAACTTTATTTGATAATTTCAATGTAGTGAGGAAGTTGTCTAGAGTAGCCTATGCAAAGCAAAGAAAGTAAGATCATTATAGATAACTAATGTCTGAGGTTACGAATGGGCCCATTAACAAGGAACTACAGGATTACTTATGATGTGTGGTTAGAACTGAAATAAAAGACTGCTTCTGTTGTAAGTAATGAATTTCCACTGTGTATAACACATTAAAGATCCAGCTATGTAATTAAACCAGTGCAGCCAATGTGTGCAATTTATAGAAAACTCCAGGATGAAATGAATAATGCACAGCTTTGTCTCTCCTCAGATGGTGCAGCTGAAGTTATCGGAATAGTTTTGCAGACATGCATATTGCCTTGTCAGTTTACTCCATCCTCAAATGAACTTATTCATTGGCAGAGAAAAATGAATGGTTCCCCTGTAGTGGTCCATAGTTACTATAATGAAATGGACCAACTAGCCCATCAAGATGCACAGTACAGAAAAAGAACAAAGCTGTTCGTTAGTGAGTTTGACAGAGGCAATGCTTCTCTTCTTCTCTCCGATCTACAGCTTTCAGACAGCGGAACTTATACTTGTTATGTAAGCAATGATGCCGGAATAATACAGCTAGAAAATTCACTTCGAGTCACGGGTAAGAGTACATTCACATGTTACTTAAATATATTATGTGATGCCATTTTTTAAGTGAAATGTCTGTACTCAAAAATGACAGATCACTTGCAAATAAGAACAGACAAAAATGTGCTCCTTTTTATTGCAGTGGAGAATTCCTGTGAGAAGTATCATTTTGACTCCTTGGGACTAATCAGTGGAATTTGTTGTATTAATTCCTTTGTGCTATCTGTTCATCTTTGTACAGTTTTGTAGTATTGTTTATAGCTCTCTGTATAACTATGATTCTGTTCACCTAGACTGAACTGAAATTGATCCATTACTATTATGATCAGTGCATGACCCTGGAAAAAACAAGCAAACAAATAAACAAAACTGTATAAATAAATATATACAATGTGGCAATAAAAGAAAGAGAAAGAAAACTGTATGAGAGTGTTTGTGTCCACCACTGGTACACTTGATATTTACTAGGATAATAAAGGAAAATGTTACTGTGGCAGGTCTTTGCAATTCTAATGAGCGTGGAACAGCTTTTCACAATGTTGCAAATATATATTCACATGCCATCACCATCATAAAGTTACCACTAGGTGGCAGACAGAAGTTCCTTCTGCTTTGAGATACTCATAATAACATGTTAAAAAGGATTACATGGATTTTATTGCTACTTGAGGCAGATAGTTGTGAGTGTTTAAACTAAGACAATTATTTCTAAAAAATAAAAATAAAGAACAGTTTCAAAGCAGGTGAAGTCTCTTTATAAGTGTAAATAACAAAATAGATAGCAGAAGAGCAAAACAATGAAGGGGTATAACACATAAATGTACAATCCCATGAACCAAATAGCTCCAAGTTCGTAAAACTCAATCCAACGTAGTCAAAAAAGAATTTATTGCAATACAGGTTAGCGCTTTCGCTAAATAGCTTCTTCAGACCTTAAAACAATTGACTCTACAATAATTTAATGGTTTAAATATACAAAAAAGCGGGAAATCCATAAGTGTCTCTTAAAGCTATAGACACTTGCATAAAGCCCAAATCAGATTTGGGCTTTATGCAACTGTCTATAGCTTTAAGGTCTGAAGAAGCTATTTAGCGAAAGCGCTAACCTGTATTGCAATAAATTCTTTTTTACTACAATTTTGACTACGTTGGATTGAGTTTTACGAACTTGGAGCTATTTGGTTCATGGGATTGTACATTTATGTGTTATACCCCTTCATTGTTTTGCTCTTCTGCTATCTATTTTGTTATTTGAACTTGGCTTTATACATTAGAGCATTAACTCCGAGCGGCTTTTTTCCTTATTTGAATATTCATCTTTATAAGTGTGACATCAGATAGAACAGATATTTTTTATTACCTACTAGTGTCACATGAAACAATTTGTCAGTCTATGATTTTCTGCAGTAATTTGTAGGAATATCCTTCCCAGTGTCTGATCAGTGTAGGAATAGATTTATTCTTATGCCCTGATTTCCTTAAGTCTGTCCCTGTATTAGAACCTACTGTTACTTCTCTACTCAGTGGATTCATTAAGACTAGTACATAGGTTCATAAGTACTTAGTAAGATACTGATACATGAAGACGTTTAGAAGCCTAGCCCTGCAGTTCCATGAAATTTTTAGCCCTTGTACTTTAAATGCAAATAACACAGAGCTGGGCAGAACACTTACATGTTAACTCTATCGATAAGGGACAAGACTGCTAAACCAGGTGTGAATTTGTTAAATTTCCATCCTTTCATCCAGATTACATTTGAACTGAGTCATGGAAGTACTGTGCTCTATACTTTGAGAAGTTGATTCCAAAGTAGCGGTATTCTCTGTGATACATACCTATCACTAGAACATGGTTTACTTGTATTTTAAAAGAGATTAAGATCTCCTGAGTGAGTGTTTATGCCTCCACTGGACTTGTGGATGTACAGTAGGTCTCAGAAGATAGGGTCTGTTGTGGTTCTGTACTCAAGGCGGAGATTGTCCCTCAGTAGTCTGTATGATACTGAGAAGAGAGACAAGGCTTTGAGATGGTCAGTTTAGTTTTTATCATTCGGACTGTCGATTTTCTAGGTGAGAAAGCACTGTGGGCATTCAAGTTGTGTTAAGTGTTTGGACGGGTACAAGTGTTTGGACGGGTACATACTGAAGGTAGAATTATTCTCAATGATCAGACTAGTAAGTGCTGAATACAATGGGATGGTCACATCTCTGGACCTGGATGCCGCAACTTAGTAATAATCTGTGCACTGAAAAAGGACTTTTTACAACAGTAGATACATGGTAATCAATTTACAGTTTGTTGTCCGCTTAAGTTCCCATGTCCCTAACTGCCAGATTGATTTTTCCATGGTTTGTTGTTAATATGATAGTTACATGATAAGGATTGCTTGCTGAAAGAGATTAGTATATATTTTTTGGCATTTAACTTTAGCCCATGCTTATGACACTAGCTGGTCATTTGGGGAAAGCCCTTTTAGAGGATTTTGACGTCCTCTGGAGTGTTTTTCATGGCACCAAGATTACTGTTATTTGCAAACTTGGTCAGCCATAAGTCTTTCACATTAACTTTGACTTCTGAGAAGTAAATGCCAAACAGGACTGGCCTAAGGAGTGAACACTGGGATACACCACTAATGTCAGGTCTTTTGAAGGAGGTAGAGCCACCTACCCTAATTTCCTGGCTTTTATTTTTGAGCGAATCTGCTATTCAGTGAGTTACACAGGGATTAACATTTAGCAGGGAAAGTTTATCAACAATACCTGAGGGTGGGATGGTGTCAGATGCCCTTGCGAGACTTAAATATGAGGTGTGTACTGATATTCCCGCATGCTTTGCTTCAGTAACCCTTTCAAAGAAGTCAGTAAGATTAACCAACAAAATCTGCCCTTGACAAAACTGAACTGCCTTGGGTCAAGAATTTATAGGTTACCCATCTTATGTATTAATTACATAATCATCCTCTCCATAGCCTTATAGATGAGACTGGTTAGACTTATGGGTCTTTAATTACCTGGGTCCATTGACACCTCAACTTTGAGGAGTGGGCTTGACTGTCACTGCCCTCCAGTTATCCTGCACAAATCCTGTTTGGGGGCTGATACTGAATAGTCTGTCTAGAGGTTTTGACAGGTCCTGTTTCAGGTTAGCCAGTAGGCATCCTGGAGTGTTATCTGCCTCAAAGAAGCAGTGTTCTTGGCCATGGAAATTGGTTTGAGGACTTGTTCTTGGGAGACTGGGGCTATAGATGTTGGTATGAGATTCAGGAGTGTAGGGGCAGAATGGAGATTTGAAGTTAGAACTATATTTATTTGCTAGTAGATTGGCTATGCCCTCAGAGTATAAGTATGTGAAATTATTTTCTATTAACTCTCTGCAGTGCTGGGCATTGTTTCTTAGGTTTCTAACATAGGTAAAAAAGGCCCTATGCTTGTCTTTTGCCCGGGTGGTGTGTGTGTGTGTGTGTGTGTGTGTGTGTGTGTGTGTGTGTGTGTGTGTGTGTATGTGTGTGTGCGTGCATGCGCACACATAAGCGTGCATGCGAGCACGAGCGTGTGTGTGTGTGTCTGTGTGTGTCTGTGTGTGTAGTTCTAAAAAAATATAATGAGACCCTTAACATTAATTCCTTATAAATACTTGCTGAAGGAATCCATCTTTATTCCTTGTAAATCACAGCCCTCTTATAGGGGTCTAGATAGACAGATGATAAAATCAGCTAGCAAAGGAGACTAGTATTGCTGAAAATGAATTCACCCTCAAGTCTTTGTGAGTACCTTCACCAGGTGGACCCTGTTGTTGCAAAGATCTCGCCAAGATGACACTAACTATATTTTATGTAGCGTATACCATGGACAGAAGTAGGTTAAAAATAAAAAAGACAGCTGGGTGCACAAGTCCCAGGATAAAACAGTGTCCAATCCTAAAGATGGTATAGAATTGTCAAGACACTGAAACATTCCTACAATGAATTTAGGTCAAGCTCAGGAGGAGAATGTCCCCTGTTGTAGAAGGGAGTAGCAGTCCACAAAAATCACAAAAACTGACGGGCAAAAAAAAGAGCCATAAAGAAGATACAGGGAACTATTGAGGATAAGAAAGAAATTATGTATTGTTACTATTATGCAAGAAGCCCAGAATTTCCAGATAGAAGATATTCAAAAAGAATAAGAGAGAAATTAGATGAAAGAAAAATACCTGTACAAGAAAAACTGTCAAAAGCTTCAAATGCAAATTTGTGTTCATTAATACAATATATTCATGAAAAACATTAGACCAAGAAACCTTGGGTCATTTGGAAAAAAGAAGTGACTGAGGAAGTGAGAAGATATAAAGAACAAAACCTACAGATTTTTGAACGATATAAAAAAGAAACATAGACATGAGAAAGAAAGAAAGCTCTGATATGGTGTAATATTTATGTGAAGGAGAAAGCCAAACTAATCAATACAATAAAAGCAGCTCCAAAGCTATTTGAAGAAAAATACAAGCAAAGGCACCCAGATATGGAAAATTTCAAAATACAAAAAATAAGATCACAATGGGGGAACACATAACAGAAGATTAGTAAAGTAGAAATTAAATAGAAGCTGAAGTTATGAAATACCTGCAAAGTGAAGAATTTAGCATAGAAAGTCTAACACAGGTTGCATCACAGCATGATGGAATAACAGGTCCCCAAAGTAAGGAGAAAGGAGGAGCAGGTGACATCTGAAGAAGAAATATGCACATGGGAAAGAAAGAGATTTAATATGGTGCAATATTTATGCAAAGGATAAAGCAAAATTAGGTTTACATGCATTTGGTCGTACAGCCAAATGCTGACCACAAAATGTTCGAACACAGAATGACGACTTGGCATAATTGCGAACGCAATTATGTCAAAATGCCAAACATCCCCCCTTTTTGACCCATGGTAGTGCTTGTTTAGATGGTAGTGTGGTCGAAAATGTTGAATTTTGAATTTTTTACGACCTTCCGACGGTTCGGCACCTGGAGCTTCAACATTTGAATTCAGAGAAGCTCAGTTTCAACATTTGGTCGGTCAACCAAATGCATGTAAACCACAAAATTAATATAAAAAAGAAGCACCGGAGATATTTGAAGAGAAATACAGGCAAAGGCATCCATATATGGAAACTTTTACAGTACAAAAATATAAAAACAAAAGGGGAAGTAGAAAAGAGGATTAGTGATGGAGAATTTAAAGAAATAGAAATTGAATTATCGATTACCTGTGAAGTGAAGGATTTGGTGTAGAAAATCCAACTCTGATAATGTCATGATGAAACAGTGAGTCCCCAAATTAAGGAGAAACAAGTGTCATGGAAAGCAATTGACCAGCTGTCACATGAAGATACTCTAGAGACTTCTATAGCTTCTGTAGGAAACCAGTACAAAGGTTCAGTTGGACTTGCAAGGAAGGAACAGGAAACACTTGACAACTTTGATGTAGTCAATGTTGTGGCGTGATAGGCCGGTGAGTTCCCATATGAAAAAGCAATGGATGATGCAGGATGCAGCTAAAGAGAATATGTCACAGGAAGGAATTTTGGAACTTTCTGTAGAATGTTCACAAGAAAAAGAGAATAAAGACTGTGTCCTCAGTTTAGAAGAAAAAGATCTAAGGGAAGAGCTGCTTGATTTAATAGAGATGGATGGACATATTAAGATTGATGAAAGAAGTAGATTACTGAAAGTCAATAAGACCCAGAATGTCAGAAGTCTGATAAAAACAAATGAGCACAGTAATCAAGACTATTAACAGAAATTCAAGTGATGTAATAGAAGTAAATAGGATACATCACTGTGCAGCAAAATTAATAAACAAAGTCTTACCACAAAAAATATACGGCAATAAGGAAAAGGAAGGGATGAAATCAAAATGCCACTATGGAAGTATCAAATAGAAAAAAAAACTATAAAGCAATTAAGACAAGAAGCGTCACTGTAAGAAGAGTATAGAAGAGGGAACAGATCTACAAAAATACTTAAAAAATAGACATGATAAAAACAATGCACAGTATTAAAACAGACCAGGATCTATCATGCACTATTCCAAATAATAAATTAAAGATATCAGCACAGGCAGAAAAACTTAGGTTCATAGGTTCGAGCCAAGAATTTTACCCATGTTCTCACAAAGTCAGCACCTGTTTCCCCTGTCCAGCAGGGACACAGGTGGGATCTCAGGAGTCTGTTTTCTGTTTCCCATCCAGTCATCCAGGTTCATCTTAAAGAGGGCTAGTGAGGTACTCTGCTTGACATGGAGAGGAGTCTAGTCCACAGAAGGGGGAGTCACTGGGACACAAATCTATCCCACCAACAAGTTCTGTTAATGTCACAAACCAGGTTGAGGCCTTGTGTATGAGCTGTGCAAGTGGAGTTTGACTTATGAATATGCAGCAACTCCATCAAGGCTGAGTCTGAGATAGCCTTGCATGCCAGACACAGCAGTGTCTGAGCAGTCTGTATGAGACTGAGTAGAAGGACAGGGCTTTTAGCCTATCTGTGTAGGATAGTTGTTTGAGACGCTGGATTTTCCTGGTCAGGAACCTCTGTGGTCTCTCCAACTGCTGCATGTGCTTGGCAAGGTACATGCTGAAGGGGACATTGTACTCTATAATGGCTCTGATAAGGGAGGAGTACAGGGATGTTATGACCTCCTTGTTCCTGGATGAAATACCCTTACTTATTAGGCAGGCCATGTGGAAACCTTCCATACAATGGAGGCAATGTGGTGGTCAAAAGTCAGGTTGTTATCAACCTGGGTACCCAAGTCCCTCATGACTGATTGCATGCTTAGTACGTTATTAATGTGATAATTAGTGGGGATGACATTTTCCCCAAAGGGGATAATGATGCATTTCTTGGCATTCAGCTTGAGGCCATGCTTCTGGCACCAGTCATTAGTTTGAGTAAGGCCCTCTTGGAGGATGTTCACATCACCAGGGGAATTTATGAAGATATGCAGATAAATATAAAGGAAAAGTACAAAATAGACAATTCACTGATGATCCAAAAAGTTTTATAGAGAAATGAGAAACAAAGTAAAAGGAATAGAAACACCAACAAAAAAGAAGAAATGGACACATTTTGGGGAAATATCTATAAAGACTCTGTGGAACTTAACAAAGATGCTAAATGGATAACAGAATTAAAAAAAAAAAGTAAAGTTCAAATGCACAGGATGTGAAATGGGATGACGCAATGGCCAGATAAATTGAAACAAAATTAAGAAAAGCTCCTTAATGGAAAATGCCAGGACCAGGTACAGTAACTAACTCCTGGCTAAAAGTATTAACATTATTACACAAAGATTTAGCCCTGAGTCAGAACTACCTTTTTGCACATCCCAGACACCAACCTGTTTAACATCATGAAAATGATACTCCTCCTCAAGAGTGAACCTGAAAGCCATCCTAAAAACTATAGAGCAGTAACTTGCCTTCCAGCAATGTATAAACTATATACTGGAACTGATGCCTACAGAGTTTCTAGGCATTTAGAAGAAAACTCAGTCATGGCAATAGAGCAAGATGGTAACAAAAGAAAGTCATGTGGAAAAAAGGATCATTTGTTGTTAAATAAAGGTGTAATGTAGAACTGTAAAAAGGGCAAGAATTTAAGTACGGCATGGTTAGATAACATTTGATAGTATCCCACATTTATGGATAAAGGAGTACCTACAGATGTATAAGATACACCCTAAACTGATCAATTACATTACAGTGAGCATGAAACAGTGGCAAACCACTTTACAGCTAAGCCATGATAAATGACAAATGATTATCTCAGGGATAGCAATTCAAAGGAGATATTCCAGGGTGTGTCTTTGTCACTGCTGCGCTTTTGTCTTGCCCTTAACCATTAAGCTGTTATGGTTTACAATTTGGCTTCCAGGCAACAGCGAAGTGGACTTCTCATCTTCTTTTTGTGGATGATTTAAAACTGTATAGTTCATCAGATGAGGAACTGCAACTGGAAGTGGTCAACACTTTCTCAGATGATCTAAGAATGTCATTTGGTCTTGATAAATGTGCAAAAGCAACATATAAAGCAGGAAAGCTGCAGCACCAAGAAAATATTGGTCTGGGATGGGAATGAGATATAAAGGAACTTGAGCAGAAAGGAGTGTATAAATCCAAAAAAAGCGCCACTAAAGGCTCCAAATGTTACCAATAAATCCAACAAGAAAGCCCTGGTTGGCGAAGCAATAAAGCCACTGACAGTTTGAAGCCACACAAAACGTACACTTTTATTGTATCACAAAATATATCATTAACGTTGAAATTGCATTTTCGTTTAATAACTTCATCAGATGTGGGTTATTACATTAATCCATGCCATTAAATAGCTTCCAGGTCAAAATCAGATGAATGTAATAAACCAATCACCAACTTTATGTTAATAAAGAGCTGTGTACAGTTTTCTATCACAATGTAAATTACAACTGTATTTGAAGTCCTCATTTAGCGAAGAATAAAACAATATATACATCTTCCCTCTTAAGTTAAAAAAGTACTCTATTTAATTTAATGCCCAATTATTTAAACATCCATTTAAAACTATGAATAAATAAACACAAATAACCATTCATTCTAACATTTAAAAATTCATCATTCCCTATATAAGGTATTAGTGCCATCTTGAGGCTGTTTCATTAAAAACAACAATTTCTTCTGAACTTTTAACTCAAGAAAATATCTGCTGGTAAAGAATACACTCTATAGTAAATATGCTTATGAATTCTTAGATTGTTAGATCCTCATATTTAACCATCCAAATGATATTAAAATGTTTATACCTTTTAAACCATGTTGCTTAATATTCAACACGTTCTCATTAAAATGGTTGTATGTGAAATTATTGTAGAACAGCAAACCTAGACAGTCAATTAAGGTGGAGAGAACTTAAAGGAAAGGGTTGATTTTATAACTTTGCTGCCCATAATTTAAGCAGGGGGGCTATTGAGATGTACTCATTTAGCCCTGGATGTTTATTGGCTTCAAGAGTGATTTGCCACCACAACTCTGTACTCAATTCGCTCTTCCCAGGGTCTCCCCCGTCTATACTTTTTCACTTCCTCTAATACAAAGAATAGAAAACTAGCACCACTGCATTCTAGCTTGTGCATATACAGAGCGTTGGTTTCTTTTTCTGTCCTTAAACCATATATATGTTCATAAACTCTTCGCTTTAACATCCGCTCTGTCTTGCCTACATAGAATGCTTGGCATGACTGACATTTTGCCAAATAAACAAGCCTGCTGGTTTCACAATTACTGAAATCTTTGCTAGTTAAGACTGTGTTCCTACTCTCCAGAAAGATTCTATCTGTAGCATGTGTGTGTGTGTGTGTGTGTGTGTGTGTGTGTGTGTGTGTGTGTGTGTGTGTGTGTGTATATATATATATATATATATATATATATATATATATATATTGTGGGCAGCGTCCACACTTGAATGTTCTGCCATTTTGTATTCGATTATCTTTACTGGTTTCCATAAGATTTTCTTGTAAACTATCCTTAGTTTGTCCTCAGATACTTTTTCTAAATCAGTGAGGGCTAAAGATGTGTTGCACTCCCTCTCCATTACTTCTCTTCCCATTTTTGAGCTGGCATCGAACTCAGTAACCACGGCCCTGTTAAACTTCTCTTTGCTTTCTTTTTCATGTCCGATCTCATTAACTAAATCATTACCCAAAATGGGTTTAAATTTCATTTTCCTTCCTTCAAGTACCTCATTTTTACCTTGTTCAGTTAACCACATAGGGTATTTCCTTGCTTTAAACATCTGTTCCAACTTGTTCATTTCAGCCTTGAAGTCCTCATTGTTAGATGTCATTCTGCTGGGTCTAATGTTTACTATGTGTTTTAATAGTGCATGGGATGTGCACTTTCGAAGTGCAGGTATGAATTTGAATATTTTTTTATATATATACTTTTGACTGAAATTTCGAATTCTCTTTATAGATCTCCACATCCAAGTATTGCAAATATTCCTGGTTTACTTGGTATGTGAATTCTAAAAAATTGGTACTTTTACTTATATATTCTATGAATTTGTCAATGTCATCTTTTGTCCCTACCCAGAAAGCACATATATCGTCCAGGAACCTTTTGTATAGAATGCAGTTGTGACTATATCTTGACTCGGAGACCTTCTTTTCTTCCCATTTTGCCAATACCAAATTAGCACAGGTGGGTGCACAAGTGACACCCATCGCTACGCCTTTCTTCTGATAAAAAAACTCCCCCTTAAAGTGTAAGAAGTTATATTTTAAAACTAAATCAATTAATTGTAATACCACTGTGGATTCATTTAGGCTTAGGCAATTACTTTCAAATATTTCCTCCAAAAGTCTTAAACCTTCATTGTTTTGGATGCAAGAAAATAAATCTAAATCCTGTTTAAGACCTCTCAGGAAGTCCCAGGAATCATGCAATATATTGTCTTTGTTTAACCACAAACACTTAAGTTTTTCATCAACATATTTAGCTAAAGGTAGTGTTTTCGACCCATCTGCAGATACTATCAGTCTTAAGGGTGCGTCTGTACCATTTTTATGTGTTTTGGGAATCCCGAAAATTGTAGGAATTTTTGGTTTATCTAACTTTAAATATCTAAGTGTTTTTTGGACTATTAATCCTTCTAAATAAAGCTCTTCCAACATAATGTCGATCCTTTTATAAGCTATATTAATTTCATTCAGAAGTGTATAAATATCTGGGAAATGATGAAGGATCAACATTAAAACATGAACAAATGTGAAAAAAACTCAGTAAAGAATACTTAGAAGATTAAATTAATACAGAAAACAGCTCTGACATCTAGGAACAAAGTACAAGCTATAAACCAATTTACTCTTCCTGTTCTAACTTGCAGTTTTGGGGTGATAGGCTGACCCATAAGAGTATTGGATCAGTTGGACAGAAAAACAAGAAAAATGCTTCACATGTATCAAATGATATATCAGTGTATGCCAAGATTATATACCCCTCATTCTAAAGGAGGTATGACCCGCCTTGAAACTGATTATATGTACAGATCTGCAACTGTAGGACATATCTGCTGACACTGTCAGATCTAAACATAGTGAACATTTTGAAACACAGAACAAATCTAAGATGACTTCCCTGCTTAGTTTAGCAGAAGCATATCAGTGTCTAGCAGGAATGGAAACCAAACAAGAAGTAAACAAAAATTAGACAACAACTAAATCTGGCAAAAAGTAAAAGAAAGCAGATAAGGAAAAGGATCAGATGAGAAAGCAAGAAATGTGGAAAAAGGTATAAATATAGTTACAAGTGCAGAAAAATCCTGGAACAACCTCATGTTGATCAGGAAGTGAAGCCAGAAAGATTAAGGAGAGGTGAGTTTAAACCAAAAGATGAATAGTTGATATTAGTGGCCCAGGATAATGGACTACATATACATTGGTTTGCAAAGTCCATTGAACATATTTATTTTTTATTTTTATTTGACATTTTGTTTACTGGGATAGTCCAACTGGGTTACTTAACCTGTTTTCAGCAAAGGCCTAGGGAGAAAAGATCCACATTAAAAATTTTGTTACACATATAATACACAGCTGCACATTTTTAACTTTGTTATACCACTAAAATTCAGAAGAAAACAAATAAACTAAATTAAACCAAAGCAGTTCCAAATGATGACTAATACTTCACGTCAAAAGTAAACGCTTTCATCCACACTGGACTTCTTCAGACCACATAATGTGTTTAAAAATACAAACATATTATACTTTGATACCAAGCACATGATCTTAGATGTCATATGACATAATTTTTTCTTTTTAAGGAAAGCAATGAATTCTTTCCTATCATTCAAGCCGGGTGGATGGCAAGCATTTAACTTCACCTGCCAATCTGCCATTCATATTCCTTCCAACTCAACTCATCTTCAGCAACAAATCTGTCCTCAACATTTAAAACTTCATCTAAGACACAAAATTTAAAATTTACATTACATACATTTTCTTTGCAATGCTTGCTTAAAGCATTTCTATCATCTTGTACACTTACAGCATATTTATGCTCATACATCCTTTTACTTAACTCTCTTGTAGTTCATTCTCTATAATGCATTGTGGCTTATGTTTACAATGCTTCTCAGCTACTTCAATATTGTAATGCTGACAGAATCCCCAGTGCAACAGTCTTGCCACACTGTTATGCCTTTCAGTGGGTCCATGTCAGTAGAACGAAAAGACAGTTCTACGAAGACTGGATTGCCGAGACGAGATCGCTGACAACGGAATCCCCGACAATGGTGAGTAATGCGGAATGGGAAGTATTCCCATTGTGGTGCAATCTCGGAGTTAGAGTAATTAAGTAGGGGGTGTGGGGGGTGCAGGGGGTGAAGGCAAGCCCCCCTGTATCCCCTACACCACCTACAACTTAAATATACTAACTCCTCGATCACACTACAGTGAGGAAAATGGCAAATCCCGGGTTGCACACTGTACAGCGATCCCAATACACAAATGTCAGCAATGCGAATCTTCGGTGATATGCTCTCGGTCATATCTTTTTCGGAGATTTGAACTTTTGCAATGTGTTAGGGAGCCACACACACACACACACACACACACACACACACACACACACACACACACACACACACACACACACACACACATATATATATATATATATATATATATATATATATATATATACACACACATATATCTATACATATATATATATATATATATATATATATATATATATATATATATATATATATACACACACACACACACACACACACACACACACACACACACACACACACACACGAGTTCCCTTTCCAAGAATGAAAGTTCACTACAGCTAACCTGGAAAGGGAACCCACACTAACACGAAAGTGCACTTTAACGAAAGTGCACTTTCGCGAACCCGCTAGACTGAACGGTCTAGCAGTCACAGATCTTAGGGTTAGGGCACGGGTCAGGGTAAGGGGATAGCCCTACTAGCTATCCCCTAACCCTGACCCGTGCCCTAACCCTAAGATCTGTGACTATCGCACCACAGTGGAGGACATAGCCCATTTTTCAGTGTCCTCCATTGTGGTGCGGTACGTTCGGTGTAGTGCGCTTAAGCGAAAGTGCACTTTCGTTAAAGTGCACTTTCACTTAAGTGTGGGTTCCCTTTCCACGTTCAAAGTGGTGAACTTTCGTTCTTGGAAAGGGAACCCATATATATATATATATATATATATATATATATATATATATATATATGTATAGATTGCATGTGTGTGTGTGTATATGTGTGTGTGTGTGTGTGTGTGTGTGTGTGTGTGAACATATATCTCTATGTGTATATATATATATATATATATATATATATATATATATATATATATATATAATGTGTAAATATATATATATCGAGGTCTACTTTGAAACATCTAAAACCCATAACATCGAATTTCATAACATTGAGACCAGAACATCTAAAACTTATAACATCGAATTTCATAACATCGAATGCTATAAATCACAGCAAAATAACATCCCTCCACATATAATGACACCAAACTACTAAACACACTTTTTACTACGTTTCTGCAGGGGTGGCAAGCCCCCCTGCACCCCCCATCTGGGGGGCTCCACCCCTATCCCCTCCCATAAATTAAATATACCAACTTCAAGCTCGCATTACAGTGGGAAAAAGTTAATTTCCTAACCCCACTGTATCAAGCCACCCTGCAGAATGTAGTAAAAGGTGTATTTGGTCATTTGGTGTCATTATATGTAGAGGGGAATGTTATTTTCCTGTTACTTTCCTGTGATTTATAGTGCTCAATGTTTTGGACTTTTTGGATTTTAGATGTTCTGGTCTCAATTTTATGGGTTTTAGATGTTTCAAAGGGGACATATATATATATATATATATATATATATATATATATATATTTTTTTTTTTTTTCCTATACAGTGTTACTGTATTCCTATATGTGTAATCTATTGTATAAGATATGTAACAAAGTCAAAATGTGGAGCTGTGGGTTATATGTGTAACAAAGTTTTAAATGTGTAGCTTTTCTCCCCTGGTCTCTGCTGAAAATGGGTTAAGTAACCCATTTGAACTATTCTGGTAAACAAATGTCAAATAAAAATAAAAAGAAGTGTTCATGTCTTCACTGGTAAGATCAGATCACAAAGCAGTCTCCCTTGAAATAAAGGTAAATCTAGTCCCCCATCTAATCTCATAAAGTTTAAGAACTTCTCTAAGGTAAATCACCCCCTATTAAGGGATGGCATAGCTAATTTCTAAGCCCCCCAAATCAGAAAAACTGTGCAGAGACATGCATAAAATCTTTTATAACTGTACAAAACAACTGCATAGAAACTGCAGTACCAGACTCAAATAAACCCAGGTCAAACCACAGAAACAATCCACCCTGGTAGACCCCTGGTATCAATAAGTTGTACAACAAAAAAAGGAAAATCCTGTTGAGAAGTAATAGGGAATGTGCTTAACAGAGCAAAAAGTCCATCAGTTGCCTAAACAAGTGAATCAGTGAACTAGTCAAGTCTCTGAAAGCAGACTGAGGTAAAATATTCTCCAAAGCTAAGGGTAACGCTAAGGCATTTTTCAGTTATGTCTGCAATCTTAGGGGCAACACCAACAATGTGTGGAGTTAGTTGTAGCTGGCATGATCTCTACTCAGCCAGAAGATATAGCATATCTGGTGGCTTACAAATTCAGCTCAAACTTCACCTCCTTAACACCCCCAGTTTTCTACCAAGAAATAACCTCCACCATTCCACCTCCAATTCTCACCAAAGAACAGATTGCCACTGCCCTCACTAAAGCTAAAAACATAGCTTCAGTAGGACCTGAGGATATACCAGATTTCCTCTTAAATAGCTTAAATCAGGACTTATCAGGCCCATTAGGATCTCTGTTTAACCACAGCATCGAGACTGGATTTACCACACTAGAGTGGAGGACAACAACAGTCATCCCTCTGCATAAAGGGGACCATCTATTGACTTGTAAGCACTAAATAAGCTACTAATTACTATAGCACTCAATCTTCCTCATTACCTAGAGGAAAACAGTTTTTGTACTTACTTTTCTAACTGGCTAAGAGAAAAACAGCTCTTGTACTCACTTTCCTCACTTATCTAGAGGAAAATATTTTTTTATTCAGGCATGTCCAAGGGTCAGCTCCCAGTGTTCTCTCCTGTCTATCTGATGAATCTGGGCATCTTGGGGCAATGTAGAAATTGCCTCATGTACACAGACAACCCTCTCCTCCTACCACCCAACACTACAACCTGTGAGAGATACACTTATCTAACCAAACTGGAGGTAAAACTCTCTCCAACCAATACTGAACTTGACAGTCATGAGGAGAAGGTAAACATTTGCACCACACCACACTCATCACATAGTCCCACTATATCTACACCACTAAAATCCAAACATAGTAACACAAAAACATTCTCGGTGGCGCTCAATAATAATCCGTCTAAGCAACAGAGACCTCCAAAGCAGAAATGCAAGCAACCTCCATCCCCCAACACAACCCAAATGACACATAGCCCACAGACTCAGTGTGCCACTCAACCACAGCCAATAAGGCAAAACAACGTACCCAACACACTAGTCATAGGTGCCTCTATAGTCAGGTACACTGATGTATCACTCACCAGGCTAAACAAGGAGAAGGTTACTGTCAGCTGCCTGTCAGGTGACAGGATACGCCACATAACCCACGCACTCAGGTCACTCCACAACAAGTACAAATATGACTCTGTCATTGTCCATGTTGGTGTGAATGACCTGAGATGTACCTTCCTGGACTACATGAAAAGAGACATGGAAGAGCTCTCCGATTTTGTAGCCCAGGCAGATATGACCCTAGCCCTGAGTAGCATTCTGCCATCACCCAGAATGATACTGCAGTACAAGGACAAAATGATTGACTTCAACAATTGGCTAAGCTTCTGGTGTCATTCTAAGGGGATCCAGTATCTCTCTGCTTAGGATGACATGGTCGACAGAGCACGATGCTTTGCCACAGATGGCCTGCACCTGTCACCCCTGGGATTCTGGATACTGGCTAAGGCTCTTGCTTCCCCTATAGTGCCTTTTTTAGGAAGGGTTCAAATAACAAATGCACCACCTTAACAGGAACAGTCAAACAAAAACTGAGGGTAATGCTACTCAATGCTAGAAGTCTAAATCTCAAAATGCACTCACTTGGGGCACTCCTTAAAATGGAGAACATCAATATCTGTGCAGCGACTGAGACCTGGTTCAAGGCTCCAGAGAGCACCCCTGCACTACCAGGCTATAACTCATACCACACTTTTCAGCCATGTAACCTGGACCGAAACACCAAAGGTGGAGGTGTGTCCATATTCAATAAGGATATCCACACATCCAGGCTAGTTGCTCAGCATAATGCATCCAAGGTTATCCAAGTGCAGCTAACTCTGGGCAAAACTGCAATCCAAATTGTAACTTGCTACAGATCCCCCACCATGCCCCAGGATTCCCACTCCTCTTTTCTTGATGTACTGGAAAATATTAGGGTTCAACCAAACACCCTAATAATAGGCGACTTCAATTACCCCACCATTAACTGGGAAAACTACTCATGTACCAACTCCTTAGATCAACGCTTTCTGGAATTCATAAGCAACAATGACCTAAATCCCTACATCACAAGATGGGTTGCCAACTGGCTCACTGACAGAACCCACACTGTAAAAGTTGCAGATTCCAATTCTGACCTCAAAGCAGTGACAAGTGGAGTACCACAGGGTTCCGTCCTGGGACCACTCCTATTTGGTATCTACTTCTCTGAAGTGCAGGCTAACACAGAAGGCTTCTGGCTAACGAAGTTCGCAGATGACTGCAAACTAGGAGCCATAGTCAAGTCCCCAAATGATGTGGACATCCTACAGAAGGCCCTCACTGAGACAGATGCCTGGTGACAGAGCCATGGCCTCAAGCTCAATGCCAAAAAGTGCAGTGTCATCCCCTTTGGTAAAAACTCTGTACCCTTGAACTACCACATAGGCAGCAATCTGCTTAACACCGAATGCATGATTATAGACCTTGGGACCCAGGTGGACAGTAGTCTCTCCTTTGATAGTCACATCGCCACAGTAGTCAGGAAGTCCTTCTATGTAGCACACCTCATCATAAAAGTTTCTCATCCAGGAAAAAAGAGGTCATTGTTCCCCTCTACTCGACACTCATTAGACCCATTATAGAGTACAATGCCCCTTTTGGAATTTACCTCACAAGATATCTGCAGCAGCTGGAAAGGCCACAGAAGTACCTCACAAAGAGGATTTCTGGCCTCAAACAAATGCCCTACACTGACTGCCTCAAAAAACTCCAGCTTTACTCTGTAGCATATTGCCTACTCCGAGGTGATCTCTGCCTAACAAATAAAGCTATGTCAAACCCAGAGCTGTTCATAGGTTCATAGATTCATAGGTAGGTACTAGGCTATTGGCCCTAGGGCCTATATAAGCCTAGCCAAAGGTACCCTGGCTTTCGCCACCCAAGACAATTATTTTCCCATGCCACTGTCGAGCAGAGCCACAGAAGTGATCCCCGGGGTGAATTTCCTATCTCCCATCCATTCATCAAGAATTTTCTTGAACAGTGCTAATGAGGAGCTTTGTTTGATATAGATAGGTAGTTTGTTCCAGAGTATGGGAAGTCTCTGGGACAGGAACCTATCCCTCCAGCATGTTCTGTTTATTGTGGTGACGAGGTTTAGGTCCCTAGAGCGTGTAGCACGTAGAGATTGGGATTTCTTTAAGTGGAGCATGTCTAAAAGCTCTGGGTTTGACATAGCTTTGTGTGTTAGGCAGAGATCACCTCTGAGAAGGCGATATGCAACGGAGTAAAGCTGCAGTTTTTTGAGACGGTCTGCATAGGGCATCTCTTTGAGGCCGGTAATCCTCTTTGTGAGGTATTTCTGTGGCATTTCCAGTTGTTGTAGATGTCTTGTGAGGTACATACCAAAAGGGGCATTGTACTCTATAATGGGTCTAATGAGTGACGAGTAAAGGGGAACAATGACCTCTTTTTTCCTGGATGAGAAACCTTTTGTGATGAGGTATGCCACATACCTAGTTTAGTGAGTATTTATAATTCCACAGTGGGGGATGGTGTCAAAAGCCTTGGCGAGATCTAGATAGGCTGTGTGAACCACCTTACCCTCATCTACGGCTTTGGTGACTGCTTCAAAGAAGTCTATCAGGTTTAGGAGACATGATCTGCCTTTTACAAACCTGAACTGAGTGGGGTCCTGAGTTTGGAGATTACCAATGTCATTGTTTATAAGTTCCATTATGATACGCTCCATAGCCTTGCAGACGAGGCTCGTTAGACTAATGGGGCAGTAATTTCTGGGGTCTGTGGTGGCTCCCCCTTTGTGGAGTGGGATAACTGTCACTGTGCACCATTCAGTGGGCACATAGCCTGAGGTGAGGCTATGATTGAACATGGTACTTAGGTGGGGTGCCAATTCATTCTGTAGTTCATGTAGAACACAGCTGGGATGTCATCAGGTCCCATGGATGCTGTGTTCTTGGCTTTGGATAGTGTGCTTTTTACCTGTGCAGCCGTGATTACAGGAACTTTGCATTCTTCTGGTATAGAGATGGGCCCTTTAGGGGATGACAGAGGGGTAAAGTTAGCACTGAACCTATCTGCCAGGATGTTGGCAATATCCATTGGTTCTGTATATTTAGTGCCATTGTGCTGTAACTCAGAGCAGATCTGAGTGTTGCCATTGAGATTCTTGCCATAGCTATAGAATGCTTTGTGGTTGTCTTTAGAGTCAGTGGCGATTTTGTTTTCATAACTAGCTTTGGAGGAATTTATGAGGGATCTCAGCTTCTTACTGAAGCTGACCAGGGAGTTTCTCCAATCATGGGATTTTACTCTTGTTTGCAACAGTTTCTTTCTTCTGTTGTAGAGTTTGTTTATGGCAGGAGACCACCAGATTGGCTTCCTTTTTTTGGAGTATAGCATCTTGGTTCTGTTAGGAATTGCATGATCCATGCACTCATGTAAGTGCTTATAAAGTGCATTTGTGTAGGATTCAGCAGTCATACCTCTATTGTCCATCAGCATGGGTGTTGTGAAGTCTGCCACTTCTGTCTTAAGAAGCGTGAAGTTGGCTTTGGAGAAATTTTTTACTGTGGTTTCCCTAATGGGGGGTGGGGGAGGGATGTGGATGTCTAGGCTGATTAGCTTATGGTCGGATCTGACCAACGAAGAATTGACCTCTGGTGTGGAGCGCCGGTTGCCCATGTTAGTAATAACCAGGTCTAGGATATTGCTGCCCCTGGTGGGGGTGTGTATAAGTTGATCCATGGCATTGGAATTTATGAATTCCAGAAAACGTTGAGCACAAGAGTTGGTACATGAGTAGTTTTCCCAGTTAATGGTAGGGTAGTTGAAATCGCCCATTATTAGGGTGTTAGGTTGTACCCTAATATTTTCCAGTGTATTAAGAAATGAGGAGTGGGAATCTTGGGGCATGGTGGGGGATCTGTAGCAAGCTACAATTTGGATTGCGGTCTTGCTCAGAGTTAGTTGCACTTGGATAATCTCGGATGCATTATGCTGTGCAACTAGCCTGGAGGTGTGGATATCCTTAATGAATATGGACATGCCTCTGCCTTTAGTGTTTCGGTCCAGGTTAGGTGGCCGAAAGGTGTGGTATGAATTATAGCCTGGTAATGCAGGGGTACTCTCTGGAGCCTTGAACCAGGTCTCTGTCACTGCACAGATGTCGATGTTCTCCATTTTAAGGAGTGCCTTGAGAGAGTGCATTTTGAGGTTTAGACTTCTAGCATTGAGTAGCAATACCCTCAGATTCTTCTTGCCTGTAACTGTTAGGGTGGTGAATTTGTCATTTGAACCTTGCCTAAAAAAGGCACTATAGGGGTGGCTAGAGCCTTAGCCAGTATCCGGAATCCCAGGGGTGACAGGTGCAGGCCATCTGTGGCAAAGCATCGTGGCTTGTCGATCATGTCATCCCAGGCAGACAGATACTGGATCCCCTTAGAATGACACCAGAAGCTTAGCCAATTGTTGAAGTCAATCATTTTGTCCTTGTACTGTGGTATCATTCTGGGTGATGGCAGGATGCTACTCAGGGCTAGGGTCATACCTGCCTGGGCTACAAGATTGGACAGCTCCTCCATGTCCCTTTTCATGTAGTCCAGGAGGTACATCTCAGGTCATTCACACCAACATGGACAATGACAGAGTCATATTTGTACTTGTTGTGGAGTGACCTGAGTGCATGCGTTATGTGGCAGATCCTGGCACCCGACAGGCAGCTGACAGTAACTTTCTCCTTGTTTAGCCTGGTGAGTGGAACATCAGTGTGCCTGACTATAGAGTCACCTATGACTAGAGTGTTGGGTACGTTGTTATGCCTTATGGGCTGTGGTTGAGTGGCACACTGAGTTTGTGGGCTATGTGTCATTTGGGTTGTGTTGGGGGGTGGAGGTTGCTTGTGTTTCTGCTTTGGAGGTCCCTGTTGCTTGGGCAGATTTTTACTGAGATCCTCCGCAAATGTAGGTGTGTGTTTTGTGTTTCTATGTGTGTGTTTTGGTGGTGTAGGTTTTGAGGGACTATGTGCTGAGTGTGGTGTGGTGCAAGTGTTTACCTTCTTCTCTTGACTGTCTAGTCCAGTCTTGGGTGAAGAGAGCTTTGGACATGCTACACTTAAAGAAATCCCAATCCCTCCGAGCTACACAATCTAGGGACCTAAACCTTGTCAACACAATAAACAGGACATGCTGGAGGGATAGATTCCTGTCCCAGAGATTTCCATTACTCTGGAACAGGCTACCCATCTATGTCAAGCAAAGTTCTTCATTAGCACTCTTCAAGAAAAATCTTGATAAGTGGATGGGAAATAGGAAATACACCCCGGGGATCACTTCTGTGTCTCTGCTCAACAGTGGCACAGGAAAATAACTTTCTTGGGTGGCCTAAGCCAGGGAAACTTGTTGGCTAGGCTTACGTAGGCCCTTGGGCTGATAGCCTAGTACCTACCTATGAACCTATGAACCTATGACCCAAGAAATTACAGTCCCATAAGTTTGACTAGTCTTGTATGTATGGCCATGGAAAGAATAATCCTGGACCTGATAAATAATGACATAGGAAACCTCCAAACACTGGAACCAACCCAATTCATCTTTATCTAGAGCAGGTCATACCTACTGAATCAAGTGGATTTCTTTGAGAAAGTCACTAAGGTTATGGATGAAGGTAAAACAGTACATACCACCTACTTCAACTTGGCCAAGGCTTTTGACACAATTCACCATTCAGATATTATAAATGAACTCATAAAACTGGGCATAAATCACTACATCACCACGGGAGGGTGGCCTAATGGTTAAAGTGTTTGCCTTACAAACACAAGGTACAGGGTTTGAATCTCACAGGGGATAATTGGCTAGGCTTAAAATGGCTCGCAAGGGCAGTTAGCCTAGTACTAATCTATGAACCTATGAACCTAGATAGCCAATTCACTCTTGGACAGGACAAATGTGATTAATGTGAGTGACTCCATATCCAGCAAGAGGCCAGTTACTAGTGCTGTGACACAGGGCTCAGTGCTGAGATAACTCCTTTTCAGAATATCCTTTTCTGAAGTCAGGGTTAATGTGGAAGGCCTCTGGATGACAAAGTTAGCTGACGACTGCAAGCTAAGGGCAATTGTTAAATCTCCAGTGATGTAGATATCCTTCAGAAGGGTCTAGATCAGACAAATGATTGTTGGCAGAATTATGACCTAAAACTAAATGCAAAAAAAATGTGTTATCATACCCCTGAAAAATACAACATCAGTAGCACCACCCTAAAAGTAGACTCAGAGATGACAGATCTAGGTACATAGTTAGACAGTAGCCTGAACTTTGACCTCCATGTTTCCACAGTGCCAGTGGTGAGGAGGTCCTTCTACACAGCACAACTTATAAGTAAAGGTATGGCATCCAGATCCAAAGAAATTAAAGTCGCTCTGTACTCAGCCGTCATTAGACCAATAATTGAGTACAAAGCACCATTTGGCATGTACTTGACTAGTAACTTACAGCAGCTGGAGTGACCTCAGAGGTTCCTCACAAAGAAAATACAGGGTGTAAACAGCATAAACTATGCAGATGGACTTAAAGCCCTATCCCTTTACTCTTTCTCCTACTGGCTATTAAGGGGTGACCTATGCCTGACATAAAAGGCACTCACAAATCCAGCCCCAGTGGCGCTGCTACACATCTGTAAGTCAAACAGCATGAGTGTCACATGATCTGGGGATCTAAACCTAGTCAATGACTCAAACAGAACATGTTGGAGTGACAGATATGTGTCTCAGTGGTTTCCCTTTCTTTGGAAAAGGCTTCCTGTTCATGTTAAGCACAGCCCTTCCCTGGTCCTCTTCAAATGCAATTTGAATCAATGGGTAGGGAATCACAGATTCATTTTTTTAATTTCTCCAAATATTTTGGGTTTTTAATTTCCACCAAGAAAACCACAAAGAAACAAAAAACACTGATAAAAAAAAAACAATAAAACAGAGCTGACCACTTACTGCAGAACTCCACTTTAATAAAAGTTTAGCACTTTCATCAGAACTATTTCCAGCTTCTTCAGAACATCAGCTTACAATAATAAACTGTTTAAATAAATACATCACAGTCACATGATACTAAAGAAACTCCCATCTTTAGTGTCATGTATTCAATGTCTTTAGTATTATGTGACTGTGATGTATTTATTTAAACAGTTCATTGTTGCAAGTTGGTGATCTGAAGAAGCTGGAAATTGTTCTGACGAAAGCGCTAAACTTTTATTAAAGTGGAGTTCTGCAGCACGTGGTCTGCTCTGCTTTATTGTTTTTTATTGGGTTTTTAATACCATAACAGGAATGGATGCCATTCCTAAGTCAAAGTATGATTAAAGTTCATGAAATCAGTATTGTTTCAATGTCAGCCAGAAGTGCGCTTCGCAGCACCCACAGTCTGCCCAGTAATGACTCCTGCAATTTGTATGGAGTTACATATCAGTAACATATCTAACTGCAATTGCAGATTCTTTTTTATAAGACCCGTTGTTCCTACTACTATTGGAACTATCTGGGTATCTTACTTCCATGTTGCTCTTGCTTCTACCTGCAAATCCTGGTATTTTATGACTTTCTGTCTCTCTGTATGCAAGACACAGTAGTCACTGGGTATAACGATTTCAATGATCGATGCTACTTTTGTGTTCTTTTCATGGGCCACTGTATCTAGTTTTCTCACATCTATCTTTTGAACTGTTGGCAATGGATGATCCCATGTGATGTAGACTTAATCATTTACTATGATGCTTTGAGGCTGACGTTTCCAGTGTTTCTCAGCAACGTCAATATTATAATGTTTGCACAGTCTCCAGTGCAACAGTCTTGCCACATTACTTTGCCTTTCTGCCATTAGTATGTCACAACCAGCAACAAGGTGTGCGACTGTTTCCAGTTCTGTTTTGTAAAACCTACATTTGTCTGTTTCTCCCACATGTTCAATGGACTTTGTAAACCAACGTGTACGTAGTCCACTATCTTGGGCCGCCAATATTAAGCTTTCATTTTTTGGTTTAAATTCGCCTATCCTTAACCATTCTTGTGTTCAATCCTGATCAGCATGACGCTGTTACAGGAGTTTTATATACTTACAACTATATTTATGCATTTTCCACATTTCTTGCTGTCTCATCTGATCTTTTACTTCATATTCTTTCTTTGGTTTTTGGCACATTCAGCTGCTTCTTTATTTTTATCTACTTCTGGTTTGACTTCCATTCCCACTTGACACTGATATGCTTCTGCTGGACTAAGCAGGGAAGTCATCTTAGATTTATTCTCCTCATGTTTCAAAACTTTCACTATGTTTGGTCTTGTGAACAGATATGTGTGCAGTCCCATGATTGCAGATTTATACATGTAATCAATTTCAAGGAGGCCCATACCTTCCTCAGAATGGGGAATATATAATCTTGGTATGCACTAATTTTTATAAATCATTTGGTGAGCATGAAGCATCCTTCTTGTTTTCCTGTCTAATCTAGCCAGCACCTTTTGGGGCCAGTCAATTACTCCAAAACTGTAAATTAGGACAGGAGGAGCAAATTGGTGTATAGCTTGAACTTTGTCAACGCTGTTTTCAGGATTAATTTAAGTCTTTTAAAATATTCTTTACTGAGTTTTATTCACATCTGTTCATGTTTTGTTGTTGATCCTTAATCAGTTCCCAAATATGTATGCACTTCCTCTTGCTCAAGTTCTTTTATGTCACATTCTTGTCCCAAACTGATACTTTCTTGGTGCTGCAGCTTTCCTGCTTTAAAGGTTGCTTTTGCACATTTATCAAGACCAGAGATTATTCATATATCATCTGAAAAAGTTTTGACTACTTGCATTTGTGCTTTCAGTTCCTCATCTGATGAGCTATACAGTTTTAAATCATTGACAAAGAGAAGATGAGAAGTCTTTACACTTTGTTGCTTTCTGGGAGCCAAATTATAGCCATGACCTAATCTCTTAAGCAGACAGCTTAATGGGTTAAGGGCAAGGCAAAAGAGAAGTGGTGATAAAGTGTCACCTTGGAATATCCCCCTTTGGATTTTTATCCCTGTAATAATAATTTGTCCTTTATCACAGCTTAACTTCAAAGTTGTTTGCTACTCTTTCATGGTCACTGTGATGTAGTTTATCAGTGTAGGGAGTATCATATACATTTTTAAGCATTATTTTATCCATGAATGTGGGATACTGTCAAATGCTTTTTTGTAGTCTATCCATACCATCCTTAGATTCTTCCCCTTTTTACAGTTCTCCACTATGACTTTATTTAACAACAAATGATCCTTTGTTCCATATGACTTTCTTTTATTACCCTTTTGTTCTATTGCCATAATTGAGTTTTCTTCGAAATGAGTATAAACACTGCTGGTATCAATTCCAGTGTATAGCTTATACGTCGTTGGAAGGCAGGTTATTGATCTATAGATTTTAGGGTAGCTTGCAGGTTCACTCTTAAGTAGGAGCATTGTTTTTCCTGTTGTTATCCAGGCTGGTGTCTGTTTAAGGTGTGCATGGGGTATTGCCTATGTCCCTTGTGGACAGGGGCAATCTGCAAGCTTGCAGGTTCACTCTTAAGTAGGAGCATTGTTTTTCCTGTTGTTATCCAGGCTGGTGTCTGTTTAAGGTGTGCATGGGGTATTGCCTATGTCCCTTATGGACAGGGGCAATCTGCAAGATACTCAAAGCATAGGCACAAGCCCATACCATCATTTTACCCATATATTGGGTAAAATCAGGTTTTATTGGCTAGGCTTGTAAGGGCTCTTAAGCTATTATCCAGTAATCACCATTGTAGTCACACAATCACACAGCAGACACATGGAGGCTGTAAGAACTGAGAGTCAAACTCTTCAAATACAGGAATAAGCTCATTAGCAACTTGTAGTCTTAATCCTAGGCCCTAAACTGTCTGACCATGATGACAATCAGACATACAGGTAGACTGATACACAGACAGATGGATAAATATAGAAAGGCAGACAAATGACAGAAGGCAGAGACAGAAGTTTAAAATTAAATCTTGAATTCCATGTAGAAAATGCCAGACAGTTTGCTTTTTCCATTGACTCATATCCATTTTATTAATCACTGAATCTGTAGTTTTCCACGTGTATTTCACATATATTAGCTGTTTGATTATTTAATGCAGTGCGTTTCTGTCAGATGTTTTGTTTTAGTATAATGAAGCTGACACACCAAACGAATGACAAGAATATAAAACATACATTTGCTATACTTGTGATATTTTGTAGAATGCATATTTAGTTAAAATTCTTACCATTTGTTCACAGCTCCAATCACATATTTGGAAATGGACTTTACAAGTAATACTGAAACTGTAATAATTCAGTGCAGTGCAACAGGTTCCCCTAAACCTGATCTAAGCTGGGTGGATGAAAATGGAAAACAGCAAAATTCTAATTCTTCCACAATCGTCAGTAATGAACTATATTCTCTAACACAAAAATTAAATGTGACAGACCTCAGCCAAAAATACACGTGCACTGCTCGTCAAGACACATTAAATCTGATGTGGAATGTGACATGGAAAATGCAAGGTAATGAAAGTCAGACTTATGCATCTCATTGAAATCATTATTATCTGTCTATGTATGAAAACAAATACTAAACTAATTATTAGGCTAATAATATCTAACGCAATGGGTACATTCCTTATAACATTGTTGGTAAACCTCTAAACAGCTTACATGTTGGTATGTTTGAAATAAAACAACATGTAGTGTCTTCTGTGTATTGTCATCCAACAATTATATAAAAATGGAATGTAATTTACTAGGCTGCATGAATTCATTCATTTCTAAGCATGCATTTTTCTTCACTTTTATAAGGCAACCATTTGGAGTTTGTGTAGTTCAACTAATTAACTGAAAACACAGTCCAACAGAAGTTTCAGGCTAGTTATCTGATTTTCTGCATAACGCTGTGAGAGGTTTCACTAAGAGTAATTGATGGAAGCTTCTCCAAATGTGAACCAATTTATGTTTTTTGCAAGGGGCCAATTTTCCCTAAGTCTTCCATACCCTGGAGAAAAACACTTATAGAGTACATGCACAACCTGTCTGTCTAGTATACTGGTGAAGGATAATATTAAACTTATTACCTTTGCGCTTTGATTCGAATGGCCTGATGATTCTCAGTTCCAAAAATATCCTTCTGCAGATCATCAGCATTGTTGTCCAGATGGGTCTTATTAATAATGGTTAATATTTATAGAAATTGGGATTTTAATAATTGATAACGTTATACATTCTGTTCATAATTTAGTAAACAATGTAAAATGTTGTGCTTGTTTTTTCAAACACAGTGAACCTTTATAAATACCAAATGCTCAGAATATTTCTCTTACTATTTTACAATCTATATTTTAATGTTTTATTTGTTCTGTCAATATTCAGTTTATGCAATTACTCCTGTTATTTTTCTCTAAATGGTATGTCCTTGTGGTTGCTGTATGGCCCAGGTGGGTGAGAAGTGTCTTGTCTCATGTACCTAAATAATAAAACACAAACTATAAACAGGTAAAGTGAGTTTAACAACAGCACATTACAAGTTAGATGCTGACCAGGTGTAAAGAAACCATTATAAAAGGCATCTGCATCTTATGATTTTAGTAGTCTTAATAGTTTGCAAAATACCAATTTGGGTTGCAGTAAATTTACACCTGGAAGTGTATAGTGTGGTTAGTACAGATTGTCTTGTATGTGTCACTTTTCTTAAAGAGAAACTCAGCATCAATCTTTGCTGCATGCATTCTACTTTGCATGAATGCCTCATTATTTCCAGTGATAAAACACATACTGTGCTGTAAGCACTAGATATCCTTACCTATCCATCTTTCAATGTCAGTAATAAAGTGCTCTTAACATGCTAAGTACAGAATACATTTAGCTGATCATTTTGTTTAGGCTTAAAACTCAGGTTGGGAGGGTGGCCTAATGGTTAAGGTGTTTGCCTTACAAACACAAGGTACAGGGTTTAAAATGGCTCACAAGGGCAGTTAGCCTAGTACCAATCTATGAACCTATGAACCTATGAACTATGAATCTTGATACTATTTCAGAGTACTTCATTTTTACAGCTATACCACTAATGAGACATAGCAATCAGTCAAAAAACATTAAAAATAATTTACTGTACTTAATTTGATAATTTTGACTTATCATCTTCTTTAATGAAAGAAAGAAATCAAATGCAGCCACATGAAAATTGTCTTCCTAAATTCCCCTTAGATAGAAGTAAACTTCAAATCACCTTTCTCCCTACTTCACTAAGTCACAATTGTCAAAAAGATATACTATTGGATTATCATCTCCTTATCTGTTCAACACCATGTTTCCCATAATCCACCCTGCCCTTCTCCTACCCCCACATCAGTTTTTCTAATCACAAGGCACATGGTTTCCTTAAACCTGTGGAACCCATTTTCTTCTAATTGGAAACAGTCAAATGGATCTCCCCTCCCTCAGTTACCGGTACGTGTGGCCTCTTTCTATTACTCCAATAATCCCTTTTACGCAACCTATACTGCTGCATTGACCTAAACCCTCTAGGGTCCCCTGTTGCTTTCTGTATATTCATTCTACTATTTTAGCACACCTAGCTGACAAACCTATCATTTTCACACAGTCTACCTCACATGATATTACTGTGACTCTTCTGTTTTACAGTGCCAGTGTATCACTTAATCTCCCTCCAACCTTTAATTACTTTAGGTGTGGGATCCCACACCTGCCTTATTCACAGCTGTTGATCTCCAGCTGACCCCACACCCTTGATAGTTCTGATCGTATAACTCAATGCTTCCCATCTGTTGTCATCTAGCCAGTCTTTCACTCTCACTCCCAGGTTTTCTGTAGTCTCTTAAATCTCTCCAGTACTCTCTTTTCACCCCAGATTGTTATAAGTCTTGCTCTGTACATTTGACAAACCTTTATATTAGTGATCTGCTTTAAGTATCACTTTATCCCCTCATATCCTGCTAACCCAACTGTTGTGTCCTATTATTCTGCCCCCAGATTTTTATTATGCTCAAATATTACAAATGTGGATCCCCTTCAACTAACATAAAACTCACTTTGCAGGCCCTCAAAAGAATTCCATGCATCCCTTCTTCCATTTCAACTCCTCAAATCGGTTTTGCCCAGTATCAACCATTTAACTCTACACATCAACCTCCCTTTTGGCCTTTTCTTCATTAAGTTCCCTATGAACTCTTGTCTGCAAAAACTGGATCTTCAGTCCTGTTATTCACTCAGCCAAGTCCAAGATTTCTGACGTACTACATCCAACATTCCCCTGTCATACTTCTACTGGGCCAGCTTTATTTACCATGGGATACTGTGATATGCCTTATAATAACAGACTACCCTCTGCTGCCTTTTGTGATGTTATGATGGCTGTCCCAAATCTGTTTCTCCTCCCTGTCTACCATACCTCATTTACAGCTCCTGCAACTTCTCTTTCCCATCCCAGGGAATGGGGATGTAATTTCCTGCTTTATCACCTTCATTTTGACCACATCATATAAACCTAAAAATTTGCAAGCCCTTCTACTAGATTTTTTTTAACATCCTACCAGCCTGATCATTAAAGTGTTTCAGGTCTCATTCACAGTCTATGTCAATGATGGGTATTCCTTCAAGCCCATGTACATAGCCCCTGCACCTTGGATATATGAATGCTTCTAGATGGTTCTACCCCCTCCCCCAGAATGAAACTGTAACCTCAACCATACACCAGTTAATGTGAATTCCTCTAATATATCCAGCAAATTACTATCCAAATCCTACAACAGTAAAAACTATGATCAGTAGGTATATGATGCTTACTGTTTTGGGCATCTCTTCCTACTCCATTTCCTTCAGCCAACACTTCCGTAACTAGCAAGAGCAAAAAAAAAAAAAAAAAAAACTAGTAAAAAACAAACAAAGGTGTGTCTGTTCTGTGCTAATATCAAGTGACATGGATGTACCACCATTTCCATTACTGTCAGAGCAAGGCTTAACAGACCACTATTTCCTTCTGAAAACCCTATGGCAAACCTAGATTTTTAATATTGTTAAGCACTATACCTGCTTTTCTTTCCCCCTTCCTTGCTTCACCTTTCTACAACATCCAATAACAAATGCTTATGGTCCTAAATCTTCCATATCTGGCTATAAACTTAATCTCAGAGGTTGAAAGCAATAATGTGGCATTTTGTAAGTACATTAGATATTTGGAAGGGTAAAATGTGACTATAATATGTTATCTATGGACAGTGAAGTGACTACCCAAACACAAGTTATAGAAGATGTGCAAGGAGAAGAGTTTGATGGTGTGAGGTATTGCCAGCTATGCCAAGAGAAGTAGGGCAGTGGATGTGTAGCATATGCCAGCATAGCTAACTGGAGTTTTGTAAATAATTATATGTTATTTGCATATTAAACTGATTTTATAGGTGCTTGTGTTGAAATCTATTTGTAAATCTGGTGTGTTAAAAAGTAGCAACAGTAGATCCTGCTGGACAGAAAACAAATATACCTGCGTGTCAGACTGTATTGTAACTGTTGAAATGAATATATTCTAACAGAGGATACTGGATGTGAAGAGGTTATTCTTGGTCCATCTTACTTTGAAAAGTAGTCTAAAATTAAATTACCTGTTTTAGGCCATGTATCTTGCAGTTCTGATTACAACTAGAGACAAAATGTCTGTGAACCAAGACTAGGAATCTTACTGTATTGTACTTAGGGGAGAACTAATTGCTAAGTTACATTTAGTCGAATTTAGTCTAAAGTTTGCTGTTTGTTTGTTTAATTGAACTGTGGAGGCTGCCCACTAAAGTGTGCTAGCCTGTGTAACTAATTTATCACTGTCTCTGCATTTTCTGTGTATTTCTGCAAAAAAAACAAAAACAAAAAATAATCCTTGTTTTCCCGCCTTTTTCGACTAGTTTAGACCAGTATACAGGCATTGCTGTATTCTGGGCTGTGGTGTAGTTCCTGTGTTGTCCATTACCTTACTTGGATAAAAGGAAGTTTCTTTGCTCACCAGTGGGAGTGGGGAGCCTTGAGCAGCCTACCTATCCTTGGGGGAAGTGACCTCAGCACAAGAAGCTGTTAGTAACTGGTTGCTTGGGACCATTCCTAGCTCTTTTGTAGTTCACTGCTTAAAATCCACCTCTGGGCGTTTTTTTCTGGCTATACTGCTCAGACAAGCTCCACGTGGGTTTACAGAGTGGTCCTAGCAGCAAGGAACTCGAAAAAGCGACTACCTTCTTGATTTAAGTATCTTTGCTTTTTTTTTTTCACTGAAAATAGCTTCTGCTGCTTACTTTAAACTAGCTTGAACTGTTTTTTTACTGATTACTGCATTTATTTTAAAAATTGCACTTAAAGTTACATTTAGTCGAAAGTTTGCTGTTTGTTTGTTTAATTGAACTGTGGAGGCTGCCAACTAAAGTGTGCTAGCCTGTGTAACTAATTTATCACTGTCTCTGCATTTTCTGTGTATTTCTGCAAAAAAAAACAAAAAAACAAAAAAATAATCCTTGTTTTCCCGCCTTTTTCGACTAGTTTAGATCAGTATACAGGCATTGCTGTATTCTGGGCTGTGGTGTAGTTCCTGTGTTGTCCATTACCTTACTTGGATAAAAGGAAGTTTCTTTGCTCACCAGTGGGAGTGGGGAGCCTTGAGCAGCCTACCTATCCTTGGGGGAAGTGACCTCAGCACAAGAAGCTGTTAGTAATTGGTTGTTTGGGACCATTTCTAGCTCTTTTGTAGTTCACTGCTTAAAATCTGCCTCTGGGCGTTTTTTTTCTGGCTATACTGCTCAGACAAGCTCCACGTGGGTTTACAGAGTGGTCCTAGCAGCAAGGAACTCGAAAAAGCGACTACCTTCTGGATTTAAGTATCTTTGCTTTTTTTTCCACTGAAAATAGCTTCTGCTGCTTACTTTAAACTAGCCTGAACTGTTTTTTTACTGATTACTGCATTTATTTTAAAAATTGCACTTAAAGTTACATTTAGTCGAATTTAGTCAAAAGTTTGCTGTTTGTTTGTTTAATTGAACTGTGGAGGCTGCCCACTAAAGTGTGCTAGCCTGTGTAACTAATTTATCACTGTCTCTGCATTTTCTGTGTATTTCTGCAAAAAAAAAAAAAATAAATAATCCTTGTTTTCCGCCTTTTCGACTAGTTTAGACCAGTATACAGGCATTGCTGTATTCTGGGCTGTGGTGTAGTTCCTGTGTTGTCCATTACCTTACTTGGATAAAAGGAAGTTTCTTTGCTCACCAGTGGGAGTGGGGAGCCTTGAGCAGCCTACCTATCCTTGGGGGAAGTGACCTCAGCACAAGAAGCTGTTAGTAACTGGTTGTTTGGGACCATTCCTAGCTCTTTTGTAGTTCACTGCTTAAAATCCACCTCTGGGCGTTTTTTTCTGGCTATATTGCTCAGACAAGCTCCACGTGGGTTTACAGAGTGGTCCTAGCAGCAAGGAACTCGAAAAAGCGACTACCTTCTGGATTTAAGTATCTTTGCTTTTTTTTCACTGAAAATAGCTTCTGCTGCTTACTTTAAACTAGCCTGAACTGTTTTTTTTACTGATTACTGCATTTATTTTAAAAATTGCACTTAAAGTTACATTTAGTCGAAAGTTTGCTGTTTGTTTGTTTAATTGAACTGTGGAGGCTGCCCACTAAAGTGTGCTAGCCTGTGTAACTAATTTATCACTGTCTCTGCATTTTCTGTGTATTTCTGCAAAAAAAACAAAAAAACAAAAATAATCCTTGTTTTCCCGCCTTTTTCGACTAGTTTAGACCAGTATACAGGCATTGCTGTATTCTGGGCTGTGGTGTAGTTCCTGTGTTGTCCATTACCTTACTTGGATAAAAGGAAGTTTCTTTGCTCACCAGTGGGAGTGGGGAGCCTTGAGCAGCCTACCTATCCTTGGGGGAAGTGACCTCAGCACAAGAAGCTGTTAGTAATTGGTTGTTTGGGACCATTCCTAGCTCTTTTGTAGTTCACTGCTTAAAATCCGCCTTTGCACGGCTTTTGTGATGCGCATAGCGCAGCGCCGGTTAAACAAGGTTAATATTGGTTAAACAAGGTTAAACTTTTTCTGGCTCCGCCAAGTCTGCTCTTCAATTTTTCCCTTAGAACTGTTCTACTTGCAATCTAAACAGGCCTATACTCTATCTGAAAAGCTCAGCACTTGCTCCTAAAGCATTTTGTATACAGGTAAAGCACTCTTAAACAAATGAAAAGTACTTCATTCACCTAAATTCTGTTGAGTACCCATTTCCCTATAGGTCCTTTCTGACATCAGTTACACAGCAATCTTTTTTCACTATTTCTAGCATGTCGAAGGGTCAGTTGCTAGCGTCCTCTCCTGTTCAGCTGGTGAATCTGGGAATCTTGAGGCAATGTTACAATTGCCTCATGTACACAGACAACCCTCTCCTCCTCCCAACAAATACAAACATATGCGAGAGATGCAACTATATAGCCAAACTGGAGGCTGAGCTCTCTCAATTCAGTACTGGCAAGACCATTCAGGAGGAGTAGGTAACCACACACACCACAAACCCAGTCTCACATAGAACTATCACAACTGGAAACCAAACACATAAACACACAAAAACATACTCGGAGGTACTGATTAAAAATCTACCAAAACAACAGAGGCCTCCAAAGCAGACACCCAAGAAACCACCACCTCAAGACATAGCAAATGCAACACATAGTTCACAAAGTCAGTGTGCTAAACAGTCACAGCCCTTAAGGCCAAACAACATGCCAGACACACTTGTAATAGGTGACTCCATAGTCAGGCACACTGACGTCCCGCTCACCAGACTGAACAAGGAGAGGGTCACAGTAAGCTGCCTGTCGGGAGCTAGAATCCGCCACATAACACAAGCACTCAGGTCACTCCACAGCAAGTACAAATATGACTCAGTCATTGTACATGCAGGTGTGAACGACCTGAGACGCACCTCCCTGCACTACATGAAGAGAGACATAGAGGAGCTCTCTGATTATGTAGCCCAGGCCGGTATGACCCTGACCCTGAGCAGCATCTTACCCTCACCAAGAATGATGCCACAGTACAAAGACAAAATGATCAGTTTTAACAATTGGCTTAATTACTGGTGTCATTCTAAGGGGATCCAGTGTCTGTCTGCTTGAGATGACATGCTTGACAAGCCACGCTGCTTCAAGGGATGGTTTGCACCTGTCACCCCTGGGCTTCCGGATATTGGCCAAAGCTCTTGCCACCCCATAGTGCCTTTTTAGGCAAGGCTCAAATGACAAACCTACCTCCCTAGAAAACACAAGTGGAAAAAACTAAGGGTAATGCTGCTCAATGCCAGAAGTCTAAACCTCAAGATGCATGCCCTCAAGCCCTCCTCAGTATGGAGAACATTGATGTCTGTGCAGTGACTGAAACCTGGTTCAAGGCTCCTGAGAGCACCCCAGCACTATCAGGTTTTACCTCATATCATGCTTTCCGGCCCCAAAACTTGGACAGAACCACAAAAGGAGGGGAGTATCCATTTTCATCAAAGATACCCACACCTCCAGGTTAGTGGCAACGCACGAAGCATCGGAGACTATCCAGGTGCAACTAACCATAGGCAAAACTGCCTTACAGTTTGTAGCATGCTACAGACCACCCTCTCAAACTCAGGAACCCCACACAGCCTTCCTGAAGACACTGGAGAGTATGAATGTCTCTCCAAATACCATCATTTTGGGAGACTTCAACTACTCAAACATAGACTGGGAACATTACTCAAGCCCCAACACTCTAGCCCAAAGGTTCTTAGAATTCATAAACTCAAATGCAATGGAACAACTAGTCACCATTCCCACAAGAGGAGACAATATACTAGACCTGATCATCACAAACATGGGGACAAAATGCTCCACACCGGAAGTACATCCCTCTTTGGTAAGATCAGACCATAAATTAATCTCACTGGAAATCCACATCCCGCCCCACCCCTGCACAAAAGACCACAGTGAAGAACTTCTCAAAAGCAAACTTCACACTTCTTAAGACTGAAGTGGTATCTTTCAAGGCCCCTGGGCCAGTGGAAACCACAACCCACACTGCTGAATCCTTTGCAAATGCCTTTTATGGGCACCTTCAAGAATGCATGGATCATGCAATCCCAAATAAAACCAAGACCCATTCCCCAAAGGCAGGCGACCGGTCTGGTGGACCCCAGCCATAAACAAACTTTACAACAGAAGGAGGAAGCTACTACATGACAGAGCAAAATCCCTAAAAGGTAAGGCATCTCTGATCAGTACTAGCAAAAAACTACGATCACTCATAAAATCATCCAAGGCCAACTTTGAGAGAAAAATCGCAAATGACAGAAAAGACAATCACAAGGCCTTCTTTAGCTATGTTAGAAACCTGGGTGGAAACTCCCAGATATGCTCAGAGTTAGTCCAAAATGACACAAAATACACTGAACCCACTGACATTGCCAACATTCTGGCAGACAGGTTCAGTGCAAATTTCTCCTCCCCCTCCCCCCCAAAAGGAGAAATAACTATCCCAGCAGAGTGCAGCCTCCCTAACTTCTCAGATGCCCAGGTGAGAGCCTCCCTCTCTAAAGCTAAAAACACAGCATCAATGGGACCGGATGGTGTCCCGGGCTGTGTGTTACATGAACTCCAAGAGGAACTAAACCCACACATAAGGCTGCTGTTTAATCTTAGCCTTACCACAGGATTCGTACCCAAAGAGTGGCGTACGGCAACAGTGGTCCCACTTCACAAAGGCGGTGCTTCTACGGACCCTGGAAATTACCGCCCCATAAGCCTGACGAGCCTGGTCTGCAAAGCTATGGAGAGGATCATTATGGAACTCATAAACAAAGACATTGGGGACCTACAGACATTGGATCCTACCCAATTTGGCTTTGTCAAGGGCAGATCCTGCCTTCTGAACTTGGTCGACTTTTTGAAACAGTCACTAAGGCCATTGATGAGGGTAAGGCAGTTCACACAGCCTACCTTGACCTTGCAAAAGCCTTTGACACAATACCCCACTCGGGCATCATAGACAAACTCACCAGCTTAAATGTAAACCCATATGTCACAAGATGGGTTGCAAACTGGCTCAAGGACAGAACCCACAGGGTCAGAGTTGCTGGAGCTATGTCAGACTCTAAGCCAGTTACAAGCGGTGTCCCACAGGGCTCAGTCCTGGGACCCCTCTTGTTCGGCATTTATTTTTCCGAGGTACAGGCACACATAGGAGGATTGTGGCTGACAAAGTTCGCAGATGACTGCAAACTGGGCGCCATAATTGACACTCCAGCGGACACAAACATCCTTCAGAGAGGCCTCATAGAAACGGATAATTGGTGCCAGAGCCATGGCCTTAAGCTAAACGCCAAAAAATGTATAGTCATACCCTTTGGGAAAAACAAGGTACCGACAAATTACCACATAGGCGGTAATCCATTAAGTATGGAAGAGGTAATCAGGGACCTATGGACCCAGGTTGACAGTAACCTCTCATTTGACACTCACATAGCCAAAGTGGTTAGGAAGACCTTCTATATTGCCCACCTTATCATGAAGGGTTTCACATCTAGATCAAGAGAGGTCATTGTGCTCTGTACTCTTCTCTTATCAGGCCAATGATTGAGTACAATGCCCCATTTGGGATGTATCTCACCCGACACCTGCAGCAGTTGGAAAGACCCCAAAAGTTCCTCACCAAGAGGATAAAGGGTCTTAAACATATGTCATATGCTGCCCGACTGAAAAAACTCCAGCTCTATTCAGTCGCATATCGCCTACTCAGAGGTGATCTGTGCCTGACGTACAAGGCCATGTCCAATCCTGAATTAATGGACATGCTCCACCTCAGAAAATCCAAATCCATCAGAGGCACGAGAACAAGTGACTTAAACCTCAACACAGAAATAAATAGAACGTGCTGGAGGGACAGATTCATAACCCAGAGGCTCCCTACACTCTGGAACAGAATCCCAGTCCATGTTAGGCAGAGCCCCTCACTGACTCTATTCAAGAGAAATCTCGACGAGTGGATGGGAGATCGTAGGTTTACCCCGGGGGTCATCTCTTTGTCACTACTAGACAGAGGCACAGTAAACTAAACCCTAAAAGGGCATAGTATTCTCATCCTAAGGGGTGGTGTAGGCCACATACACTCTGGCTAGGCTTATAAATGCCCTAGGGCAGATAGCCTAGTATGAACCTATGAACCTATGAACCTACCCTGGAGGGGTGGATGTTTTTGAAGTGGTTGTATAGCTTCCAGATGCTATAACACATCTTAGCATAGCTCTATGTGTGTGTGTCTTATGACAAATATGTGCTAGATTCTGGTCCATTTTTTAGTAAAGGGGGTACAGTATGAACCAGAAGTCAGATGACCAGATATATGCAATGTCATTCTGTAATCCAGCATTGACATTATGTTTTAATACCACATGAGAAGAAGTCTAATGGCAGTTTGTTTGTGAAACCTGGCAAGAAGGAAGACCACTCACCATATCATCCTGCCTAGCTCTAGTAAGTGAACTAGAGGATAGTAATTCTGTAGATCAGTCAGGAAAATATAGTGAGATTAATTAAGTATATATTTTTTGTATCTGTGTGAATCTTTCCATCTGTGTTATGTTTGATATTTCCTGTGATTGAAACTCTGGTGTTTATTTTAAATAGATATTTAGTTCTCTTAAGGGAAATTGTGCTTGGTACAGAGAGCTGCATGTGGAAATACTGTGTGTATCTATTTTTCTTCCAAGTGAATGCCCCTCACCGGTGTCAGAAGAGAAGATTGAGGCTCCTTGACTACTGGCCCAGAGGAGGGCATCACAAAGAGTTTCTGCATATTTTACAGTATAAGAAGTATGTCATAGTGCTACTTAGATGTCTGAGACATCAAATGACAGACAGTGTAAAAGCTACCACAAGTGAAATTAAAACCCAAACTCCATGAGACTAGATAACGTAAATAATGCCTTCTTAAAGAGTATCAAGGGAAAGTCTAACTGAACCCCTGTCAGTTGGATTAAGCAAATCTTAGTATATGGACTTGTACTTTCCATATAGGGGACAAGTTGTAGTGGTAAGTGTATTAAGGATGGGGTAGGGGAGCACATGTTAGATCCAAACAGTTTTTAAGCACATCAGCTTGATCAGCATACTATGTAAAATCAGATGGTGCAGTGGTGCAGCGGTAGCATTGTCACCCCACAGCAAGAGGTTCTCTGGTTCAATTGATGGCTGGATTGCCTTCTGTGCAGAGTCTGCATGTCCTCCCTGTGTTTGTGTGGATTTTCTCTGGGTACTCTTGTTTCCTCCCACATTACAAAAACATGCATCTGTAGCGTTTCTTCCAGGGCCTCCACTGAAAATTGGCTCATTCCAAGTTGGACTTTCCCGGTAAACAAATGTTAAATAAATAATAAGATTTATATCTTACCTAAAGTGACATTTTTGTGTCTACTTCTTTTAGGTATAGAACACAGGATTTGTTAAGGGGAAAGCTTACCTTCCTAAACTTGTGGCATTCTTTGAACAAGTAACAGTAGTTGATAAAGGACGGATAGCATTTACTGGTTGTGTATACTGCTTTTCTTGACCTTTCACATTATTGACACTTCCGTAGAAGGGAGTAATGGCATGGTAAAAGCATCAAATGTCAATCAGTATGTAATCCATTGAGTGTAAAACTGGTTAAGCAACTAGACCTGACAATTCAGGGTGTAGTGGGTTATCCCTGTCCTAACAGGGCTAACCAGAGGTATCCATCAGGTTACTGTACTAGGTTATGTCATTTTGGAGTGTTCTCAGATATAAAGGGAGAAGTGGGCTTCAAATACCCAAATATAATGATGATTGTAAACTGGATATCATAATTACTTCAATAAAAGCTGGAAAAGCTCTGAAAATGGTTTACAGAAATACATTCCTAATGAAGTAGTAATGATATCATCTTTCATGTCACTACGTATAAAAATGCAAAATAAGTGCTCAGGTAATCACAGCAACACAGTCATTTATGATCTGGGACAGCAGTAGGCAATAGTTTACAATTCACACAGTAGGATTTTACCAGTCAGAAAAGCATATTCCACAACCCATCGGATATTAAAGGACATCATTCTAGAGATAAATCCTTGTACCACATTATTATTTCACTGATCTTATCCATTATTGAACACAGTGCTGCAGCAAGCCATCTAAAGGAACTGGAAAGTGATTTTTATTTATTTGTGTTTACATTTTGTTGATTGGGTTAGCCCTGTTGGAACATGCCCAATATAAGAAAAGGCACACAGAAATAGACAATTATACATTTAAAAAAAAGATTACAGGTCAGTAAAACAGAGCAATGTCTGTGAGCATTGACAAAAGATACTATAATGTAGACATTAAAAGAGAAAATAGAGATAACTGGAAGGAGTATTTTTGAGGGAAGACTGGAGAAAGGCTTGAGAACAAAGCTGAAGTTTTTACATGTGAGGAGAGAAAAGGGAAATAGAAATGAGTGTGCCATAGTAGCTAGCAGAGGTAGGGAGAAAGTGAGATTGAGCCTATATAATGCAATCTAATTGGTCTAAGGTTCTTCCCAGAGCACCAGATCTTTAGAATTTGAAAAAAATGCCCTTTTGAGGAAAATGTCTTTCTTTTTGCTGTTTTGTTTACCATGGTGCCTGATAGTGTGTTTTTTTTTACAAGGCATGCCTCATACAGACTTGAAAAGCCTTTCTGGTGGCACATATCAGATTGTGTACAGAAAGTGCATTAGAAGTACTTGTTTTGCTTAAGAGAGCTCTAACTCTCAAATCATTTACAAATTTGTATGGGTTTTTTTGAGACAGAGAGAAAACACAAAGAAATAGGGAGGTCTTGTTGTGAGTACATTTGGTACAGAAAAAAACCCCCAAAGAAATAGGGAGGTGTTGTCATGAGTGTGTTTGATACAGAAACAAAAGGAAGACACTGCAAGCTTCCAAATAATCATTTACATCTTCTGGACATTCCCTGTCCCTGTACAATTGCATAAAAAAGGCACTGCTACAAGAAGGTCGAGTGAGTGAAGATTCTCTAAATCTCTAAAAGGGTGTCAGAGACACTTAGGTGGTCCTTCAGATCTTGGTGGCAGCTTCTAATACTCTTCCCAGCCTCCTTCTGATGCTTTTAAAGGTCGACCCAAAAGAGTTCTGAACATGTCTTCCTGACCTGGGTACTTGACCTTGGCTATGCCTGAAGCTGCATTCATAAATACACCTATTCTAAGATAACAGTTTAGTCCAGTAAAAAAAAAAAAAAAAAATCCAGGCTTTCTAGATGTATCCTGAGCCTAGGCTAGATAGATCCCCAGATTGTGACAAATCACTTAGAAAGCTTCTTGAGGTAGAACTGGATCTCTGCTTTTGCAGCCACATGTATTAAAACAATGTGCACCCTTGACGTCAACTCTTCCCATCCCCGGCTATCACAATCAAAGCAGAGTATTTAGAACTTTAAGAAGCCGGAAGAAGAGTTTTTGTCATAGCGGTACTCAGCCATGCAGAACCCTTTAGTATTTTCATCTTTCCAGCATGGCCTAATATAACAGGGGGAGGCTCTCCTTCCAAAGAGTTTTCCTCCTCACCAAAGGAAAAGGAAGAGAAAACCATATTCTGTACCACACTGTGATCTTCATCTTTACCGTGTGATTCAGATAACCAATGGTTTATATCATCTTGGGCTCCTACAGGGGCTGTAGCTTACAAGAAACTTCCAAAGTTAATAAGACATTTTAAGTGGGAAAAATACAGTATGTTCTGTAGTAAGAAAAGGCACTCAGACCTTTTGGAATTAGAAGAACCTAAGTTCACAGTTCTACCCCTGTCTGTGAGAAAGTTCAAGGTGTGTTTTGGTAGCATTCCTATAACCAGATTCCCAATACCCTGCCCCTGTATGGACCAACCATTTCTACTGGGTACAATAGACTTGACAATTCCTTTACAAAAAAAATGCACACCTTGCACCTAAAAGCTTCAGATTTTTTTCCAAACCCTATTTCCCTTCCCGATACTAGACAAATTATTCTCTTAGACAAATTAAGGAAAAAAGACTATACATTGGCCATACTGGCCTTCATGGCAATTCATTGCCAGATGCACATAGCCAAATACTAAGCCAAGATTATCAAGGGGTATGACTAAAGACATTAAGGATGATTCCTCTTAGTCACATTTTTTCAGCTTTCCTATGTTTCTTAGAAAATGGAAAAACATATGGTAAAGTAGGGATGTGATGTATTCGGTACAGCTTCCTGTTCAAATGCTGTTTGATCAATCTTTATGAAGTTCTCATAGTTAAGAATCTAGATGCTCTAGTAGAACATAAAACAGTAACAGCTAAATGTTCCTATGGATAAGAATATCATGGTTGGCACCTAACCCAAGGTTTTGCGAGGAACCGTAGGGATAGGGTTTCATATTTATTCTAGGCTATTCCTGGCCCCCCCCCAAAAAAAAAAATAAATAAAAAATAAAAAAGATAAGCCTTAGAAGGTGATATTAGAACACTTGAGGCATATTCTGTTTTTTTCAAATACCAAAGTTTTGAATGTTTACCTTGCAGCGCCTCCTACCATTCCTTTTTCCTAAGGCCTTGCTGTGGTATTAGACCTGAATAACTCCATGTTTTATTTGCAAGGCACATCAAAAACTCTTAAAGTTCGGCTTGGGGGACTGCCATTTCTAGTTTACCTCCTTGACTTTTACATTCTGTAATATACCTAGAGTATTTAACAAAAGCCTGATACCTGCAATATTTTACCTGACGTTATATATACATCTTTTTTAAACACTTTTAAAGAAAAGAAACCATATTAACATGTTTCTGTTTACATACATTATACACCACATGTGTTTCCTTTCTTTATATCTATCACCAGCACATTGCATAAATTGCCCAGTTACTGCCCTCCATAAACTTCACTCCTCCACCTGAGATTATTCTGCATGCATTGTTCCATTTCTTTCTATGGAATTTGTTTCTTCCATTTTCTAATGATGTCACTCTCTTCCAGATCTTTTACAATATTCAGTACTTCAACTACAGTTGATTTAGACTTGGATTTCCATCCATCCATCCATCCTCAACCCCTTCTACCTTTTTGCACATGGCGTCGGGGTGTCACTTCAACAGTGGCAATCATGTCGAGACAAGGTGACTTGGATTTCCATTTTCTAGTAATTGCTTTTTTGGTAGCCAACAGAATTAAACTTAACAAGGCCTTACTGTGTCCAAGCAATTCAGTTCCTGTGTCCCAGCTCAAAAATAAATAAATAAATAAATAAATAAATACATAAATACATAAACAAATAAATAAATAAATAATTTCCTTAGCTACAGCTATTTGCATACCCACTATTTCTGAAAGAGAGCCCTGTGGGGCATTTTTAAAATCTGTTAACTCATTACACACCAAAAACATATATTCCCAGTTACGTCTTTCTTCTCCAGTACATCTCCCACATTTACTATCTGCTTGAGAACAAATTCTTTGAATTCTGCTTGAGGTATAAAACTACCTATCCAAACACTTCCAAACAAAAATCTTAAAACTTCTTGACTTTGTTGTATACTTGGGAGTCATACATATGTCCTCCCATTGTTCCTTTGTAAATTGCTTTTCCAGTCTCTCTTCCCAATGCTTTTTATCCTCCTCTGATTGATTCATATTGTTATTGTACAATGTTTTATTTGCCCTACTAATTACCCCTGTTCTAAATTTAACTAAAAACCCTACCAGAGCAGGTCTTCCATGTTGGATTCACCTATTCCTTCCTGTTTGCCTATACTCTGATATTAATCTCTGACAGAGAAGGCAGCCTTTAGCCTGCAGTCGAAATGTCTTTCAAGCCTCATTACACTCTTATTCCATTTCCCTCTCTAGTAATTTGCTTTCATTCCCTTGGATCCTTTCCAGTTTCACCAGTAAATTCCGGCGTCCTGCTGCCTATTTTCTGTACCCCTACTTACATTCATCCCTATTGGCAAAGTCCCCTTTCTCCAGTCTCATTTTGGCTTAGTTGTTAGAATACTTTCTGCTGCCTTATGAATATAGTATTCTGTATGGTTGTTATTATTCTCCTTAACAATATGCATCCAGAATCCCAATCTCTCCTTATTTCTTGAACTTTAGTGTATGGAAAATATATAGGACTGCTGCAGTTAAAAAAGCTTATAATTTGGTTAACAGGAAATTGAAGAGCTTGTTATGGAAAGCTTAATATAAGTATGAAGAATATCTTTTGTCTAATATCTCAACAAAGACATTTTATTCTTATGCTCAAATATTTAAAGGTGAAAAAAATGGAATGGACTTTATTATTGTGAATAAAAAAGTATTACATGAAGGAGTAGAATTGGCTGAGGTGTTTAATAAACATTTTCTTGTGAGTGATTCCATAGGTAGGGTCAGTTGTTGTATTAGGGATACCTTAGGGTTGGGGGTTGGTATAATGGTGAAGATGTTTACCTCATAAACTCAAGGTACAGAATTTGATTTTCACATTTGAAAGGGAAATTGGCTAGGCTTAAAATGGCCTAAAGGGCAGCTAGGCCAGTAATTACCTATGATCATATGATCCTAAGAAGATATAATATTTATGAACACCCATTTTTTTAGTTTGGAGACTGTAAGAAAATCTTTTGGCCACATAAGACAGGACAGTTCTCTGGGTCCCGTTGGGTTACTTATGTTAAATATATTTCTACAATTATTGCATCCTTCTTTAATACAATGTAATTTCATGTTTATGTCCCTTTAAGTTGAAAGTGTGCAGATGTTACACCTATTGGCAAGGCTGTTTCAGTGAATAATATCTCCAATTATCGGCCAATTAGTCTACCTCCCTTGGTGGGTAAGAGCTATGATAAATGTTTACTATCCATCTTGACTACTGATTTAAAGGCTTGTCATTGGATCAGCATGGTTTTACCTATAACAGATCAACATTTGCTAATGTGACAAGTTTTTATGACTCTGTTACTCTGGCTCTGGATCAGGGTTTATCTGTTGTTGTGGTATATATAGGTCTTTCTAAGGCTTTCACATAGTGTAAATATTCTTGCAATGCTTGAAAAGCTAATGAAATCCATACATTATACACTGGGTCTCAAACTGGTCGAGTGGAAGGAAGCAGCAAGTCTGAAGTAAGAATTATCTAATTGGGCTGACGTGCTTGGAGAGGCCACGTATGGCTCAGTACTGGACCCAATGTTATTTAATATAGTTTTTTTCACAGATACAAAAGCATTCTTCTAGCTGGATGGCACAACATGCTGAAATCAAATTTGGGCAAGTTATAGCACAATGAAGGACTATAGCATAATTTAATCTGCATTTCAGTAAAGTAGCTTTTTAGTTAAATTATAATGGGATAAATATTAAAGATATATGTAGATTCCTTTTCTTTGGCAAATCTAGGCTGGATGTCAAGGTGAAATTAGAAAGCACAGTTTTATTAAATTGGTCAGAATATAAGGATTTGTAATCATTTTAAATTCATATCACATGTCCAAGTAATTAAAATCAAAACGCTCAGCATTGCAGCATTATTTTTTTAAAACTTAGTTTCAAGGAATATAGAATCATTTAAAAATATTTATTGAATAGAATATGTTTTGTTCACATACAAAGGAGATTTATTAACTTTACAAGGATTACACAGGAAATTTGCAAGGAGAATTTCTGGGTTGAAAAATCTTCCATATCAAACTAGATTGGAAGTTTTAGGTCTTTTTTGCATATGTTAATGATTTTTGGTGGGAAAGGTGTTTCTAGCTTACTGAGCATTAAGGAATGAAGAGCTCTGATTATTACTAAATAGTGAGCTTACAGATTCTATTACTAGGGGCTGTAACTATTCATTTAAAATTGGAAGCTGTAGAACTCTTACTAGAGCAAAGTCAATATTCACATTCTATGGTATGTATATGGAATAAAATTCCTCTATTAATTAGACAGCCTGAATCATTATATCTATTTAAAAGCATACTGACAACTGAGTTGATGCTAAGATTTATGCATTTATATTGGAGTCTGCATTTTGACTGTCAGTTTGCTCCAACGCATTTTTTTCAGACTATTACAACTATTTATCATCACTCCTTTCCACTTTGAATTATAACCTTTTGCTTATGTTATGTATGTGAACCTTAACTAATCATCTCTGAAGTATCCCTTCAAGTCAAGTATTCCTAAACTACCTTGTTCTATTAAAAGGGTACCTGTTATTTAATCAACCATCCTAAATGTTGAGTATTGGAAGATCAAACGGGGAAGTTCAAAAAATAGAAACGTCGAAGCCGTGGAAATTCAAATTCTTTCCCAGGAAAGAATTTGGTTGGCTGTTTCCGCGGCTTCGACATTTTCTGTACTGTGGTGTGAAAGTTACAGATCGGGTTAAGGTAAGTGTGTGAGTGTGACGGATATTCGGGTTAGGGTGCAGGTAAGGTAAGTGTGCGAAAGTGACAGACATTAGGCTTAGGGTGCGGGTAAGGTAAGTGTGCGATAGTGACGGACCTTAGGGTAAGGGCTTGGGTTAAGGTTAGTGCATAGATAGTATGTAAGGTGTAGTGTAGGTTTATTAGGTTTTTGGTTTGCTTGTGCTGTGTGTGTGTTTTTCAGAACAGCAAATTTTTTCCCTGGGAAAAAATTTGCTGTTCTGAGGTTTCGTTGTCATATTTCGAACTTCCAAATTCGAACATATGGTGTTTGAAATTTTGGAAGTTCGATTATATGACATAGACCCTATTAAAAGGATCAACTTATCCCACTTAACACTTGCCCTCTTTCCATCACAGATAATTTCCTTCAACTCTTTATTAAATATGTGTGCACAACTTCTACTCTAGTTAACAAAAATACGCCTGACTTGTGTATAAAATTAAAGGGACTATAAACATCTTTACTGCTTGTATCTTACTATCCATATGCATAAAAAAGAGGTTCCAGTTTCTCAGTTTTTCTATCATCATTTTAGTCTCTTCCCACATATCCATAGCTACCATAACAGAAATATTTTTGATCCAAACGTCTGCATACTTCATCTTACCATGCCCCATAAATACGGGCATTGCTGAACTAATTTCAATGTCAGTACATAATTTGCAGCTGTAGCCTTTGCTTTGTCTTCATTAGTTTTACATCCCCAGAAGATATGAAACTGTCTCAAAATGTTCTGTATCACTGAGCTGTCCTTTTTCTATATTTATCCGGTAAAAAATAATATCATCTGCAACCAAAGGCAGCTTTTCTTGACTACCATACTAATTATATCCTTGAATTTCTGATGTCTTATAGGTTCATAGGTAGGTACTAGGCTATCGGCCCTGGGGCCTATACAAGCCCAGCCAAAAAGATGCCCCGACTTTTGCCACCCAAGAAAATTATTTTCCTGTGCCACTGTTGAGCAGAGCCACAGAGGTGATCCCCGGGGTGAATTTCCTATTTCCCATCCATTTTCATTGCCAGTGGCTTTAAATATAAATCAAACAACAAAGGGGAAAGATGAGATCCGTGCCTGGTTCCTATTTTCAAACACTACTAAGCAGAGAGGAAACCTACCACTTAATTACTGTCTCCGTTCCTTTGTATATCCTCCTAGTTAACCCTATTATTTTATCAGGGGAATCAAATCCCAGCTTACTCTGTCAAATGTTTTCAAAACCAACCAACAACAGTGGTATTTTCATATATTCTACATCCCTATTAATCATCATTGTTCTATTAATGTTTTCAAATGTTTACCTCCCCTCGACAAACTGCATTGATCCATATCTATCAATTTTGACAACTCCTTTGCCATTCCTTTAGCTAGTATAGGCATAAACACTTTATAATCATGGTTTAAAATTGAAATGATTGAAATGGGTCTACTTGAAGCTGGGTCTAATGTAGGTAATACAGCCACCACAGCTTCTAAGATATTGATGATTCCCCTACTTTTAAAACACTGTTAAGCAAATTCTTTTAGATCTTTTCCGCTTTCTTCCCTTTTAACTTCCAAACTTACACAGGAATACCATCTGTTCCTGCAGACATTCCTGCTGATTGGTTATACATCACCATTTTTATCTCATCTCCTTACATCTTTGCTGTCAGTTGTTGAGCTTCATCTATCTCTAACTTTAGCATAATTAAGTCTTTAAAGAATATTTCCATATGTGATCTTTCTTGATTTCCATATTTCTCTGTTTTATAAAAAAAAATCATACAATTTCTGATATCTCTAATACCTCTACAGGATCTCTGGTTATTTTGCTTGTTATAGGATCTCTAGGTTCATAGGTTCATAGTTAGATACTAGGCTATCTGCCTGAGGGCATTTATAAGCCTAGCCAGAGTGTGTCAGCTTTCGCCACCCCATTGATTAATTAACTGATCCTCTGTCAAGCATAGCCAATGAAATGATCCCAGGGGTGTATTTTCTGTTACCCATCACTCATCAAGGTTTCTCTTGAAGAGTGTTAGTGAGGGGCTCTGCCTAATGTAGTTTAAAATTTTGTTCCAAAGCATGAGGAGTCTCTGTGACAGGAATATATCCCTCCAGCATGTTCTATTTATTGTTGTGGTGAGGTTTAGCTCACTAGAGAGAGTGGCTCGCAGTGACTTGGATTTCCTTAGGTGGAGCATGTCCATCAATTCTGAGTTGGACATGGCTTTGTAAGTCAGGCAGAGATCACCTCTTAGTACCCGATATGTGACTGAGCACAGCTGGAGATTTTCCAGTCGGGCTGCATAGGACATATGTTTGAGGCCAGTAATCCTTTTGGTGAGGTACTTTTGTGGTCTTTTCAGCTGTTGGAAGTGTCTTGTGAGGTACATCCCAAATGGGGCATTGTACTCTATGATGTATCTGATGAGTGAAGAGTAGAGGGGCACTATAACCTCTTTATTTCTAGATGTGAACCCTTTATTAATTAGATGGGCCACATAGAAGGATTTCCTAACTACTTTGGCAATATGATTGTCAAAGGAGAGATTACTATCTACCTGGGTCCCCAGATCTTTTATTACCTCTTCTGTATTAAGGGGGCTGCCACCTATGTGGTAATTCATGGGTGTTTTGTTTTTCCCAAATGGGATGACTATGCATTTTTTGGCATTTAGCTTGAGGCTATGACTTTGACACCAGGTGTCCGTCTCAGTAAGGCCGTTTTGAAGGATGTCCGTGTCAGCCAGAGAGTCAATTATGGCTCCCAGTTTGCAGTCATTGGTGAACTTGGTTAGCCATAGTCCTCCTGTGTTTGCCTGTACTTCTGAGAAGTATATGCTGAACAATAGGGGTCCCAGGACCGAGCCTTGCGGGACACCACTTGTGACTGGTTTAGAGTCGGATCTGGAGCTGCTATTCTTAACGTGTGAGTTCTATCTGTCAGCCAGTTGGCAACTCATCACATGACTTACGGGTTTATGTTCAGGCTGGTGAGTTTTTCTTCAATACCCGAGTGGGGATTGGTCAAGCCTTGGCGAGGTCGAGGTAGGCTGTGTGAGTCACCTTTCCCTTGTCTATGGCCTTGGTGACTGTCTTGAAGAAGTCAACCAGGTTTAGTAGGCATGATCTGCCCTTAATAAAGCCGAACTTGTCAGATCAAGTATTTGGAGGTTCCCAATGTCTTTGTTAATGAGTTCCATGATGATGCACTCTATAGCCTTGCAGACCAGGCTAGTCAGGCTTATGGGGCGATAGTTACCAGGCTCAGTTGTGGCCCTTCCTTTGTGGAGTGGAATAACATTCTATGGGCATGTAGCCTGTGGAGAGGCTGAGGTTAAACAGCGTGTTTAGGTGGGGGGTTAGTTCTTTCTGTAGGTCATGCAAAATGCAGCCTGGGACACCATCTGGCCCCATTGATGCTGTGTTTTTGGCTTTTGAAAGGGCTATTTTCACCTGTGCATCTGTGATTTATGGGACACTACACTTTTTTGGTATTGTTGTGGGACCTTTTGGAGGTGAGAGGGGGGTGAAGTTTGCACTGAATCTATCTGCCAGGATGTTGGCAATATCAGTAGGCTCAGTATATTTTGTGCTATTTTGCACTAGTTCAGTGCATATCTTTGAGTTGCCACTTAGATTCTTAACATAGCTAAAGAAGGCTTTGTGGTTATCTTATGAATCCTTGGCTATTTTTCTTTTGAAGTTAGTCTTGGATGATTTTATGAGGGACCTTAGTTTCTTACTGATACTGATCAGGGATGTCTTTCCTTCTTGGGATTTGCTTTTTTTCTGAACTAGTTTCCTCCTTCTATTGTATAGCCTGTTTATGGCAAGGGTCCACCAGACTGGTTTTCTTCTCTTAGAGGAGTGAGTGATGGTTTTGCTAGGGATGGCATGATCCATGCATCCTTATAGGTGCACATAGAGTTCATTTGTAAAGGTTTCTGCATCTTGGGCAGCATTATCCTTCAGCGTGATGGCTATGAAACTTACCGCCTCTGTCTTAAGTAAGGTGAAGTTTGCTTTAGAAAAGTTTTTTACTGTGGTGTCCTTAGTTGGGGATGGTGGTGGGGTGTGGACATCCAGAGTGATTAGTTTATGGCCTGAACTAACCAGTGACTGGTTGACCTCTGGTGTGGAACACCTGTCGCCCTTCTTGGTGATGACCAGGTCCAGTATGTTTTCACCTCTGGAAGGGGAGTTTACCAGCTGATTCAGGGCATTTGCGTTGATGGATTCCAGGAAGCGCTGGGCATGGGAGTTTGTACTCGAGTAGTTTTCCCAGTTAATGGTAGGGTAATTGAAATCTCCCAATATCAGGGTGTTCGGTTTCGGTAGGACCTTCATGTTTTCTAGTGTCTCCAGAAAGGTGGAGTGGTGGTCCTGGGTCATGGAGGATGATCTGTAGCAGGCCACAATTTGCACTGCTGATTTGCCTGATGTTAGTTGCACATGGATGACCTCAGAGGTATCATGCTGCACCACTAACCTGGAAGTGTAGGTATCCTTGATGAATATGGATACACCCCCTCCTTTTGTGTTTCGGTCTGTGTTCTGTGGCCGAAATGTGTGGTATGAGTTGTAGCCTGGTAGTGCTGGGGTGCTCTCTGGAGCCTTGAACCAGGTTTCAGTTACTGCACAGATGTCAATGTTCTCCATACTGAGGAGTGCTTCGAGTGCATGCATTTTGAGATTTAAACTCCTGGCATCGAGTAGCATAACCCTCAGTTTTTTGTTAATTGTGCTGTTTATGGAGGTGGGTTTGACTTTTGAGCCTTGCCTAAAAAAGGCACTATGGGGGCAGCAAGAGCCTTGGCCAGTATTCAAAAGCCTAGGGGTGACAGGTGCAAGCCATCTCTTGTGAAGCAACGCAGCTTGTCGAGCATGTCATCCCAGGCTGACAGACACTGGATCCCCTTTGAATGATACCAGAAGCTTAGCCAATTGTTGAAATTGATATTTTTTTCTTTATACTGAGGTATCATTCTTGGTGAGGGCAGGATGCTACTCAGTGTCAGGGTCATACCAGCCTGGGCTGCATGATCAAAGCGCTCTTCCATGTCTCTTTTCATGTAGTCCAGGGAGGTACATCTCAGGTCATTCACACCAACATGAACAATGACAGAGTCATATTTGTACTTGTTCTGGAATGACCTGAGTGCTTGTATTATGTGGTGGATTCTGGCTCCTGACAGGCAGCTAACAGTATCCTTCTGCTTGTCCAGCTTCATGAGTGGGACATCAGTGTGCCTGACTATAGAGTCACCTAGTACTAGTGTGTTAGGTATTTTCACCTTAAAGGCTGTGATTGTGCGGCACACTGATTTTGTGTTTTATGTGTTGTCTGGTTTGTGACGGGAGGTGCAGGTTGTTTGGGTGTCTGGTTTGGAGGTCTCTGATGCTTTTGCAGGTTTTTATTTAGAGCCTCCAAGTATGATTTTATGTATTTATGTGTATTTTTTGCCAGTGCTGGTTTAGTAGGTCTATGTGTGGCTGGAGGTGTGGTGCAAGTGTTAGCCTTCTCCTCTTGACTGTCTGTTCCAGTCTTGGGTGGAGATAGCTTAGCCTTCAGTTTGGGTGTATAATTGCATCTCTCGCATATGTTAGTGTTTTGTGGTAGGAGGGGAGGGTTGTCTGTGTACATGAAGCAGTTGTAACATTGCCTCAGGATACCCAGATTCACCAGCTGGACTGGAGAGTACACCTGAAATTTCCCTTTGGTCATGCCTAAATAGTAGGGTGAGCTGCTTAGTTGCTTGGTTGGTGAGGGGTGAATAATGAGCCTTGCCCTGCTGGGCAATCAAGTGTCAGGGTATATTAGTGCTTGCTATTAGGTTCGTGCAAGTACTGGGCTGTAGGATGCTTTTTGAGTGCTTAGGTTGAAAGTTTGACAAAATCCCTTTTTAACTTTCTGTTGCTCAAGTAACTGTGCTAAAAGCTGTTGTGCTTTGGTGTTGTTATCAAAAACTAGTTTCCTAACAATAATGTTTCTAAATTCATGTACATTATTGAAATGCTCCCTTATTTTCTCTTTTGCACCCTACGGTTGCTCCTCTTCTTGTTCTGTGAGATTATCCTTATTCTGCAATAGCCTTTGTCAGCTCCTCTAAATAATGCCTGTTACTTCTTAAATGTATCTCTTTATCTTTTATTTCTATCCCTTTTAGGCACAATTTTTATTTTATCCCACTCACTATCTGTCACTTCTGAAGAAATTTCTATCTTCCCTAATAACTCTTGAATAAATTCCACGATCCATTTCTTATATTCCTCTCCTTTTAACAGGCAGATGGGAAAGCACCAGTGTCTTGTTTTTTATTTCATTACTCTACAATTTTATCTTAATTTTTATTTGATCTGAAATAGTTTATTTCATCTAAAATAGTTGTTATCAAAACCTTTAATTAAATGTACATGCTCCTGTGGAATATAATTTCTATCCAGTATAACCTGGTTAATGTAACATTGGGGAATAATATATGCATTCTGTCTGAGTTCCTACTATTGAATTCAAGTCTTCCATACCAAATATTTTCATAAATTTCTTTGGAAATCTACCCTCTTCTGTTATACTTTCCCATCTATGCCCTCCTGATCATTCCTCAGTATTGCAAACCAAGTTCCACTCCCTACCTTTAAATAATATTCCCTGGTGATAGCTGATTATTCCTTCTAAAAATTTCCTAGGCTCCATAACAGCAGTTTTAGAAGGAATATAAATACATGTCAATACAAACCTCCTCCTTTGCCAGCAGTCCCCTACTACCACAAACTTACAATTATTGTCTTTTTTCCCTTCTTCTATCACTATTCGAGCCCCTTAAGCAATCATTATTATTAGTCCCCTTTTCATTTGTCCCTGATATTCTGCTGAATAATACCCATGCTGAAATTCTTTCTTTGTCAAATTCACATCCTCATTTCTTTCCAAATGTGTCTCTTACAAGATTACTATGTGCACTCTACATTTTTAATATAATTTAATATTCTTTCCATTTTTATATACCTGCAAGACCATTTATATTCCAAGATAATATGGATAGCATAGCCATTATGACAAAACACGATTGTTATAAAAGATATAATAAACCAGATCCAAAGTAAACTTCAGGGTACAGGACACAACACCAGTCAATAATAAATTATTTTATGTATTACAACTGTATATGGCCAAAATGAGTAAGAAAATTAAAATAAAAAAGTAGTATCAAGCACTTTCATCTCTGACCATTCAGAGACTTTATCAAAGATAAATACATTCTGATAACTTTCCTTAAATATATAATATAATGACACCCCCTTACTTAATCACCAATAGTGTTAATAAAACAGTTAAACCATCAGAGCGCAGAATAAATATTAAAAGATATAAAATCCACCCATTAAAACAAGCAGAAATACTTTGTAATAAAAGGGCAGATAGGCAACGAAATGAATTAACCTGGCATGACAAACCCTTCATAAGGTGCATATATAAACACAAATCAGTAAAACAGTAAATCAAAACATCAAACATTTTTCAACATATAAAATGCTACAACAGACTTCAAAATATCACAACCTCTTCTTAAATTATTCGCAACCTGACATATAACTCCTATGCTTTAGAACATTTTTTTAGGTTCAGATTGTAACGTTACATAATACATATATAAATCTAAGATTGCCTATGTCATATGTGATAATTTAATAAAGATGTTTATTGTTAAAAAAAAGAGAACAATACCTGGCGTTCTCATAATTGACAATCATCTGCAGTATTAAATTTAGGAATTGATAGGATTTGTGCATGAGAAACTGACTATGTAAAGTCCTATCCATACTATCCACAATCGAAGGGCAAGTGGACAGAACTATTCATTTTTTAGGTTCAAATTGTAACATTACCCCTCCAGTGCTTTTAGTTTTAAAAAACCAGTTATAGAAAACGAATCGTTAATGCCAGGCCATTTGGTGGCATTGACTCTCAATTGCCATATAATGTCTAATTTTTCAAGCTGCAAGGGCCAAGGTCCCCCCTTAAATCAACATTTAAAACTTCAATGACAGTGAACTTAAAAGAATGACCAATAAACTCATTACAGTGCTTAGCTAAAGCATTGGTATTCATTTATAGCCTGATGTCCCTTAAATATTCATAGATACAACATTTAAATTTTCTCACAGTCTTACCTATATAAAAACAGGGACAAACTGTGCAAAATGCACAACAGACCACCTTATCAGTCCGACAAGAGCACTTTTTATTGAGTTTCACTGTCACTCTGTTAATGTTGAAGGATGGTCACTCCAATACATAAGGTCAAAAATTACAAGCGCCACACTTTCTCTTACACCCCAGTTGGGGTCCTTTAGAGCGATTTTCCAAGAAATTTTTAAGGCACTGACCCTTACGATACACAATAGTGGGTTTCTCCCCAACATATTGTCTTATATCATTACAAGTGGACAAGTGGATGATTAAGTGTAAGAACACCAGGCATCATTCTTTTTTTTAACAATAGACATCTTTATTAAATTATCACATATGACATAGGCAATTCTACATTTATATAAATGAAAAACAAACACTGACACCATTTTAGTTGCAAACATTACGCATCACTTATAATCTAACCAGTCATTGTCCATTAAGCATTATATAGCTCATTCAAATCCTGACTTCTTTTAACCTCATTCCTTCTCTTCATATATTGTACCCACAGTTCCCATTTTTCATATGTAGTTTTCTCCTTCCTTTTTATAAAGATCCCAGTTCCAGTTGTTTTATTTCTGTTACTATATTTACAACTGCTAGTAAAGTTTGTCTCCCCAGTCAATCCAATCTGCTCACCCAGCATCCCTGACACAGCAGTCTGCAGAGACTCCATAAAGTCTGCCAACTCACTACACTCCCAAAAATGGGTATCTTTTTCTTGAGAAAAAAACTTTATTGCAATAATTATATGTGCATGTTGTTTTTCAGTTTGATTTTCAAGGAATGTGGAATAATAATCCACATATATGAGATGCACAGCTTCTCTGAACTGGAGCAAATTTATGCCCGCTCAACTTCAAGACCACCTTGATACTGGGCATTCTCAAGCATGCCTTCCTTTGGATTGTTTTTATGCTGTGTGTGGTGGGATTGCCACAACTCTTTTGCTACTTGTTCTGTATAAATTGACATTCCAGGCCAAAATATTATAAATAGGATACGTAAACAGTTTGCTGCACTGAGTAGGGCTTTTAATCATTAAAATGCTGTACCAAATCCTTTTTGGATTCATAAAGAAGGAAACACAAGACCCTACATTTATTTAATTATTTACATGTGGGTATAAGTTTTTGCTATTGCTATTATTATTTTTTGAAGTGATCCCTGACATAGAGGATTCAAAGAGGTCGAGATCTACACCATACATTTGAATGCAGAGGGCCCTGAAACTGAAAATAGTTTCAAGCATGTTGTCCTTGCAGGTGATTCCAAGGATGTGGCACTGATCCCCTGGATCCAAGACCCACTTGGTGCTGAGGGAGCTGAGATGAAGTGAGCTGGATGTGAAAGTATCAACATAAAACGGGGAGGGTTGATGGTGTTGACGTGACAGGATCTGGGTGAAAAAACAGCTCTGAAACCACCAATGCAGAAACTGGCACCAGGAAAGGAGTTAAAAAAGATTGGGAGGGCAATGTTATCCACCCCCAGTGCCGGGGGGGGGGGGATGGGAGAATGCCCAGTTCTATCTGCATCTTCTGGAAAACCCTCATTATCAGTTCTCAGTCAATGTCAGATGTGGTTCTGGGCACACTGACGTCAAGGAAGAGATTGAGGGAGGCTGGGAGAAAAGAGAATAAGAACTGTCTTTCTGTCTTTCTGATAAATGTCTACTAACAGAGGTTTGTCTTTGAGAACAGCAGCTTCCAATATGGGAGATTTTTGTCTCTGTGCCAATGAAGGGGGAACATTCCCTCCTTGGTACCTTAGGAGAAGGGCTGGAAGTTTGTTCTCTGTTCTTATGTTTCCTGACTTCCCATTCCCTGTATTTATTAATTTGTTAACCAGGGTTGAGCACTGACTCATGTGGACATTTTTTAGACTCCCCTGGGAGCACTGTCTGGTTAAGTGACCTGCTCAGAGTTACACAGGTAAGCAAATGAGGCTATGAAACCCTAAACCATAGGAGGCAGTACATAGCCTTATGGAAGGAGGACAGTTTGACCCTGGAGTATTCGATTCTGGATGATTTGACCCCAATGTAGTTGTATACACTTTCATTATTGTCTATGGGAATAGGTAGTGGATGATTTGACCCCAGACTATTTGACCCAATTATATATATATATATATATATATATATATATATATATATAAAAGTTTTAAAAGTTTTATAAAAGAATTTTATTATTTAATATTTCAATCATGAAATTTTTCATAGGAATTTAATATATTAATGTTTGTATATGTAAATGTTCATTTATTTAACATTTTACTTAGTTTGTAAATATAATTAAATTATTTATTTAACATTTGTTAACCGGGAAAGTCCGACTTGGAGTAAAGCCAATTTTCAGCAGAGGCCCGGGAAGAAACACTCCAGATGTATGTTTTTGTAACATGGGAGGAAACCGGAGAACCCAGAGGGAACCCACACAGACGCAGGGAGGACATGCAGACTCCAGAGAATTGAACCGGTGAACCTCTTGTTGTGAGGTGATAATGCTACTGCTGCACCACTGCGCAGTTAACAGGTTTTTAACTTCTTAACTTTAAAATCAATATTATTTAATATTTTAAACATTAATATTATTTTAAATTAACATCAATAATATTATTATTACGTGTTTCAAAAGCAAATGTTTTAAATAATTATATATATATATATATGTGTGTGTGTGTGTGTGTGTGTGTGTGTGTGTGTGTGTGTGTGTGTGTGTGTATATAGAGAGGTATATATATATATATATATATATATATATATATATATATATATATATATATATATATATATATATATATATATATATATATATATATATATATATATATATATCCTCATGACTTCTTTTTTCTCATTTTTTAAGGTAATCTTTGACATTTTCTCAGTAACTGTATGGATGCATGAGCTGTATATAACGTTTATTTTCTTTATTTCAAATTGTCTATGGTTAATTTTTTCTTGCCTTGCCATTTCAATGGGGGCAAGCAGGTGGAAGCAGAGTCATATTTGTAGCCTGACATGATGCGTCTCTACTAACGAATCATGCTTTGCATTCTGTACTTGTAGTATAAGCTGATTACTAACTTCAGTAATTATGTTTTTATTTTTCTGTAATATATGATGTTTTTATTCCATTACTTTGTTGATTCTTGTTTATGCAGTACATTTTTACATTTAACTTGTATTTTAATTTGTAGTTTTCTGGTATTGAAAGTAGATTTATTTATTGAGTTACATAGCGTTTTTTTTTTTTTTTTTTAACGTTTCTTGATTTCTACATGTTTTCTCCCATGTTTACTTAGGTAATATTTGATCATTTATCTTTATGCTGTTTTAGATCTGTATTTTGAATGTTTTAATCTTTTCATTATGGGGACAAACCATCCTGTACCCAGCCTTACTCCTCTGCATTAACTGTCAGATAATCATACTTCATTGTGTTGCCTCAGTAATCTGAGTACAAATACACACATATAGGTCACCCCCCCCCAACCTATATGGTATACAATGCAATAGACTACTCTGTATGGGTTTGTCCTATCCTCATAAATTACAGAACTGGAAATGTGTACCAAAAAGCTGCCATAATGTCGAAGGAATACAGCAAGTTCCTGTTATGTATTGCTCGGCATCACAGAGCTGAGCAACATTATCAGCAACAAAAAAATTAGTAAAATACAACTTTTTAAGGTAGCAAAATGCTACCTTTTCTGCCATTTCTCTGATGCAGAGTAACTAGTTACTACATCACTTGCAGTCACCACTCTCTACAATGATGCAGTGGTGCTTCAGTCAGTAGGAGTACTGGCTGTAGCACCTCTGCAGATAATAGGAGTACTGACTGCACTGAATCCCTTTAGCAGTGTAATCTACCCTACTGTCCCACAATCACCCAAACAGACAGCAAAATGTTTTACAAATCAGTTCCTGCAATGACTGAGGAGTGGGGAGACTTGGAGCACTGCCATCCTACAAAGGGTCTAGGTGGGATTATGTAGAAACATCACATGTAGTCTCTAAAAGGGGCTGCATCTACTGTTGCCCATAGTCATGATAGCAGTATGATTCAGTTTTATGATCATACTGCTGTCAGGACTGTGACCAACCAAAATGCTGCCAGCCCAGCTAGCTGGAATTATGTAAATAATCATGTCATTTGTGAATATTAATATGAACCATAGGCTTGTCTTACAAATGTAAGACAACTATATGTTATGTGGATATTAAGCAACTGGTGAAGAAGTGCATGTTGATCTGTATGTTATGTACTGAGCTTCAAAAATTTAACCACAGTGTACCCTACTGGAAAAGAACAGAAATGTGTACAAACTATAGTTGGAACATACAGAATTAACTTGCAAACCCTCAAGAAAATAAGTTGAAAAGTAAAATATTTTATGACTGTGTTTCAGTGCAGCAAGCAGACACACTGTTTAGACCTAGGAGGTTTCCTATCGTCTTGAAACATAAATAATTACTAGGTTTAAAATGTGGAGTGTTTTTATTGCTCTGTGACTTCCTAGCAGCTGCACATCAGAGAGATAAGTATTTCTGACACAGAGATGCTAAATTCTAAGTATCTGCTTAGCCTGGGAACTGGGGCAGGTGACAAAGAGTGATGTCATCCAAAGCTGACCCAGCAGTAATGTTTTGATATTAATTTGGGAACTCTCTGAGAGACTGTGCATTTTCTATTTATCTTTGGATGTAGAAACATCTGTCTTCAGCACTTCTGCCTTGCTAATAGTAACTAGAGAAAAGTATCTTTTAGATATGGCTAGGAATGTAGTAAAGATTGTTTCTGTGTTTGAGACTATCCTGCAATGGTGGTTTAAAATATTTCCATATTATTCGGAACTCTGAAGTGACTGTGTCTGTTATTGAGTATTGTCTTGTTCTTTTATTATTTATTATTAAATATATTTAAACCTTTTAATTGTGGCATGTTTATTTACAGATATTTAAGGTCTTAGAGTACTTGCATATGCATTTGGTGACACTGTATGGGCCACTCCAATAGCATTGGTCTTGGTTGCACTTACCAGTTGGATAATAGTAACATCACACAGTAGGATTGGTCATTCTTTGGGAAGGGCATTAAAGTAGCTGATAAGGGCTTTTGGTTTCAGTGATAACTACCTTATGGTCTGGGCAGAAGGGGACATAGCTATTAAACCTGTGCCATACTTTCCCAGTTGTGTGTTTTTGTATAAATCAAATCTCAAAGTGTATGTGTGTGTCAGCTATTTGGGTAGAGACATGAAGCACTGGTTGGACAGAGAGAGTACATGGAGGACTTGGCTTGGAACCCTGGCTAAGGAATCAACTCTATAGCTGTGCCAGTGGAAGTCTTATTGGGATCTGGAGAAAGAGGAAAAAACCAGCCCCAGACTGACTGTGATCTCTGCATGCTCTTAAGGGAAATTGTACTTTACTGTGTGTGTACTTGCCATCCTCCCAGTGTGGACGTCCCTCACTGGTGCTAGTGGTGAGGATTGAGGCTCCTTGATTACTGGGCCAGTGCAGGGACTTCACATGGACCATGGATAACCAACATCACACACAATTCCTTTAAAGAACTATGTATGATACAATTAATAGTCTGGCCAGCCTTTAGTTTATTCTTTGCACTTTAATATTGCCAGATATGCTTCATGTATCCTCTCCAGACATTTTGAGTGAAAAAATAAATTTCTTGTTTTACTGGCAAATTTTGCTCAAGGTTTCCTATCATTATAACAGTTTTTACCAACTGTATTTCTAAGTCAGTTTGTCTTCTTCTTCTTCTTTCGGCTGCTCCCATCAGGGGTCGCCACAGCAGATCAACTGTTTCCATTTCTTCCTGTCCTCTGCATCTTGCTCTGTCACACCAACCACCTGCATGCCCTCTTTCACCACATCCATAAACCTTATCTTAGGCCTTCCTCTTTTTCTGTTACCTGGTAGCTTCATCCTTAACATCTTTTTCCCAATATACTCTGCATCCCTCCTCAGCACATGTCCAAGCCAACGTAATCTTGTCTACAAACCTTCCAACCTGGGCTGAACCTCTAATAAACTTATTCTTAATCCTGTCTATCCTTGTCACACCCAGTGCAAATCTTAACATCTTCAACTCTGCCACGTCAAGCTCTGACTCCTGCCTTTTTGTCAATGCCACTGTCTCCAACCCATATAACATAGCTGGTCTCATTACTCTCTTGTAGACCTTCCCTTTCACTCTTACTGGTACTCGTCTGACACAAATCACTCCTGACACTTCTCCACCCACTCCATCCTGCCTGTACTCTCTTCTTCACCTCTCTTCCACACTCACCATTACTCTGAAGTGTTGATCCCAAGTATTTAAACTCATCCACCTTCACCACCTCTACTCCCTGCATCCTCACCATTCCTCTATCCTCCCTGTCATTCATACACATATATTCTGTCTTAGTCCTGCTGACCTTCATTCCACTTCTCTCTAGAGCATATCTCCACCTCTCCAGGGTCTCCTCCACCTGTTCCCTACTCTCACTACAGATCACAATGTCATCTGCAAACATCATAGTCCACAGGGACTGCTGTCTGATCTCATCTGTCAACCTGTCCATCATCATTGCAAATAAGAAAGGGCTCAGAGCTGAACCTTGATGTAATCCCACCTCCACCTTAAACGCATCTGTCACTTCCACCGCAGACCTCACCGCTGTCACACTACCCTTGTACATATCCTGTACCACTCTTACATACTTCTCTGACACTCCCGATTTCCTCATACAATACCACAACTCCTCTCTAGGCACCCTGTCATATGCTTTCTCTAAGTCCACAAAGACACAATGCAACTCCTTCTGACCTTCTCTGTACTTCTCCATCAACACTCTCAAAGCAAACATTGCATCTTTAGTGCTTTTTCCTGGCATGAAACCATACTGCTGATCACTAATCATCCCCTCCCTTCTTTACCTAGCTTCCACTACTCTTTCCCATAACTTCATGATGTGACTGATCAATTTAATCCCTCTGTAGTTACTACAGCTCTGCACATCACCCTTATTCTTAAAAAATCAGTACCAAACCACTTTTTCTCCATTCCTCAGGCATCCTCTCAATTTCCAAGATTTCATTAAACAATCTAGTTAAAAACTCCACTGCCATTTCACCTAAACACCTCCATGCTTCCACAGGTATGTCATCTGGGCCAAAAGACTTTCCGTTCTTCATCCTCTTCATAGCTATCCTTACTTCCTCCTTGCTAATCCACTGCACTTCATGATTCACTATCCGCACATCATCCAACCTTCTCTCCCTCTCATTCTCTTCATTCACCAGCCCCTCAAAGTACTCTTTCCATCTGCTCAACACACTGTCCTTGCTTGTGAGTATGTTTCCCTCATTATATTTTATCACCCTTACCTGCTGCACATCTTTACTAGCTCGGTCCCTCTGTCTAGCCAATCGGCACAGGCCCTTTTCTCCTTCCTTAGTGTCCAACCTTTTATACAACTCGCCATACGCCTTAACCTTAGCCTTTGCCACCTCTCTCTTTGCCATGCACCTCATCGCCTTATACTTTTGTCTACTTTCTTCATCTCTCTGACAATCCCACTTCTTCTTTGCCAGCCTTTTTCTCTGTATACTCTCCTGTACTTCTTCATTCCACCACCAGGTGTCCATGTCCTCCTTCCTCTTTCCAGATGTCACACCAAGCACCTTTCTAGCCATCTCTCTAACTAGCTCTGCTGTAGTTACCCAGCTATTCGGTAACTCTTCACTGCCACCCAGTGCTTGTCTTAACTCTTCCCTGAGTATCACCTCACAATTACCATTTTTCAATTTCCACCATTTGATCCTTGGTGCTGCCCTCACACTCATCCTCCTCTTCTTGATCACCAATGTCATCCTAAAAACCACCATCCTATGCTGCCTAACTACACTTTCCCCTGCCACCACTTTACAGACATCAATCTCCTTCAGACTGCCCCTTCTACATAAGATATAATCCACCTGTGTGCATCTTCCTCTACTCTTGTATTTCACCCTATGCTCCTCCCTCTTGTTAAAATACGTATTCAACACAGCCATGTCCATTCTTTTCACAAAATCCACTACCATCTGACCTTCTGCATTCCTTTGTTAAACACCATACCTACCCATCACTTCCTCATCCCCTCTGTTCCCTTCACCAACATGCCCATTTTTAGTGAACTCTGAAATTCTTTTACTTTTTTGTTTGTCATTGGTAAATCTGGCATTGTCCAAAGAATCTCAAGTTTTGTACTAGCTCTTCAAGCTTCTCTGGTACATATGCTCTGCTCAGCATTTTTGCTATGTGAAGTTTCTTGACATTTTTATATTAATGAACGTCCTCTGCAGTCCTAGAACAGTATTGTACAATGTGATCTGAAAACAAATTGTAGTCTGTTTCTACCTAAACCTCTATCACATAGTTATATTAATAGAATTTCTCACATCTCTATACTACTGGTAATAGTTCTTTTCCTATCCGAACATATCTTTTTTTTTTTGCCTGGGTACCCCCCCACCCCCATTCTCACCAACCTCCAAGCCTCCGCCAAATGGACTTAAGACTATGTCCTCAGCATGCAAGCAAAAGTCATCTAGAGGGGTCACTGTTCAGGCAGCCATGAGGGTGAGTTGTGTCTTAGCCTGTGCCCCTTCATCCATGCTTGTTGCAAGTAAGGAGGTGCTTGCTCCTTCAGCCAATGCAGTGTGATGTACCTCCTTAAGACTAAAGATAAGGTGATTATACTTAGTGTCACTGTAGGTGCATCCCTCAATCAGTAGTCTGCATAGTGCTGACCACAGGTTATAGAAGTAGTGGCTGACATGAAAATGTACATCACCGCAGGGCCCTTCTGTACCCTCACTCTATAAGTGTGTGCTTACTCACACACACTCACACACACACACACACACACACACACACACACACACACACACACACACACACACACACACACACACACACACACACACACACACACACACACACACCACAAACACACACACACACACACACACACACACACACACACACACACACATGTGTGCACACATGTAAGACAGCTACCATCACTGGCTTTGAACTGCCAAGCCAACATTCCCTAGTCATCAGACCTTTAAGGCATGCAACTGTCACTTTGCATGAGACCAGTCAGCCAACCTGGACCCATTGCCCTCTCTTCGCCCAAGATGAACATGCCGGTGTAAACCACTCATTCCCACTCTCCTCTGTCATGCTGCTTCAGGGTCCAGGCCAGTTCTTGAACGTGGATCATCTGGGTTGCATTCTGGCCTTCATTCCTGTACGCCACAGAGCCAACCTCTCCAAGCACATCTGTTGAGCATTTGTAAAAGATGTTGACCCAGAGCCATCTGCTCTTGTTTTCTTGTAGGATCACTGCTCCTGTATCATTTTGACTGGAATCTACTTGCAACATAACTTGCTTATTCATATGTTATTTTTATGTTACAGCACCTGTAACGAGTTTCTGGAACATTTTAAAACTTGCATTATTTTTGCATCTTATTCTACCAGTATTCTTTGAGGCATAGTTATATTTTAAATACATACAATATTATTAGTAAAATTACAGCAAAAGAACCATATTTATGCATTCAAAAATAAAACACAACACCATACCAAATACTAAAGTAATTGCTCTATATGAGTATTTAAAAATCCTGGTTTTCCATCCCCTGTAAGTTCCTGCTTTCCCTTTGTTGTTCTCTGATGCGCATCTGGTGCATTTCTCCCTGGGCCTCTGCTGAAAATGGGTGTTGTTCCAGTCATGCATTCCTGGTAACCAAATGTTAAATTAAATTAAATTAAAATCTGAGCCCCATTTCCACCCACCCTGAAACCAATTACCTTTGTAACTAACCATCTTAATCCCACCCTCCCTGATCCACAACTTCTTGTACTCCCCAACCAGTCACAACCTACCCCTCATGAAATAACCCCTCCAACCTCTCTACTCACTACACCTAATTCCTACCACCCTTACTTACTAATCTCATCCCCCCTCCTCTGGCTTACTACTACCATATACCTTCCCTCTATCAAACATTTACTCCCCTTTCATATTCTCCTCACCCCCCAATATGTTCCTCCCTCACTTCTTCTCCTAAACAACCTCAATTCCTACCACACCCAGCTAAATCTACTCCACTCTACTCCCACCTCTTCTCATAACACAACTGACACTGATCCCCTGATCCCTCAGAAGCTCTACCAATGTCTCTTACAAATTCACAAACCTAAAATATCTTGGACAGAATCCCTACAGCTGCTTACCCGCTCTTGCATGGAACAAGCTCCCCATGACCCAACATCCACAGATTTGAGAAAACTCTCAAAAGGTACCTTAATACCACGTGGATTTGCCTCTGTAGTCATCCCACATGAACCCACCCCTTTCTCTATCACTAACCTCTTTATTCCTCCCTTCCCTACTACCATAACTCACTTAACAACTGCTCTGTAATGTACAATTACCCCCTGAAGATAACCCAATGTGTTATGTAAATTCATTCAATTGTTTTATTGCATATTTCTTTGCTATGTTTTTTCTTCAGTGTTATAATGGCTTGTACTGTGGAGCTTTATCTATATTTGCTTAACTGTTTTATTGTATATTTTTCACTGTACTCAAATTCAGTTTTGTAAATTTGTCTTGCTTACTTGTGTTGTGGAGCTTTTCTTCCTGGGCCTCCACTGAAAAAGGACTTTTGCTCAGGTGGACTATCCCAGTTAACAAATGTCAAATAAATAAATAAATAAATACATTTGTTTCCATTTCTTAAAAATATTGGCAGTGATTGCCAAGGACACTTGTCTCAATCATCAAAAATGTCATAGAACTCAATTTATACTGATGACTACAGAACACAAGACCACAGAATTTAACTTCAGTCATTTGAGGAATTTTTACCCAAACTACATGCTTACATAAAAATGCGGCTGTTTCGCAAAGTCCTTCCTTACTGCATCATAACCACAACAAATGCCAAAAATATTCACCTTGATGTCCACATGTGAGTAAATATCAGAGCCATAATCCTGTGGATGAAAGTTCACTAGCTTAATATTACCAGAAATACAATTTTTTTCTTATTATTTTGAGATTGATTGCTGATAACATTCATTTGATAATTATATGTTTATACAAAAAGTAATAAAGCAGCTTTATGTCAGATAGCCAGTGAATTATCAATAATTTGCCTCTATTAAGCATGCATATCCAAATATCACCATCTGTTCTATCCAGTCTTAACTGTATATTTCATTTATTGCTCATTAAGGAAAACAGTTAAGCACGCAAATTATTTGCAAACTAATTTGAGATCAGATATTAATTAGTGACCACATTGTTTATTTTCATTATATTACAACTCTTTAAGAACTAGACCACTGTTTTCTCACCTTGCATTGGAGTGCACTGTATCAGATATAAATCTTAGGTACTTTGTTTTGTATCAACATTCTCTTCAAACTTAAATTTGATTACAGAATTCCATGCAGCCTAATTTTTACTATGGGGCCTTGTTTTTATATCTCTAATAGTTCTAAGGTCCATATTTTTAGACTCTGTAATCATCTTTTTCTGCTATCTTACTAACTTGTCTTTGGTGTTCAATTTTCTACTTATTACATATTTAGTATATGCTACTTTATGCTAGTTCAACAAAAACATTTATATAATGAAGGCAAATTGTCTTTACAGGGGTTCCCAAAGTGCGCACAGAGGTGCCCTGGGGAACCATGGCTTCCTCACAAGGGCGCTGCGAAGCTTAGCTTGCCCTAAACTGTTGGGTTCCAGAAATCAGTCACCCATCCTGATTAATTATGCATGAAGCATGCCCCTTGAAACACCAGACTAAGAGCGGCCAGAACTCTTGGGTTCCCATGTATAAATACACCCCTCCAATCAGCAGGCTACAGATGGTTCTAGGTGAAATTCGTCACCCATCTGATTAATTATGTATGAGGGCAGCCAAAATAGTTCGGCTCCATGCAAAACTGATCACCCAGCCTGATTAATTATGCATAAACCACGTCGCTCTTACCAACTAGGTAAGGGCGCAAACTCCTTCCTCATGCTTCACGGCATTTCGAGATTTACAGTCTCTGTAACTAGAGGTACATTATAAACCTTTTAGTTATTTGTTTTTGTCAAGTGAGCTGAATTATTGTTTGTAAACAAGCACATTGGGATGCTATTAATGCTTGTAAAGTTTAGGTGTACTTGTTTTGTGGAGGTAGAGTCTTTTGCTGTGTTTTTTTTTTTTTACAGAGTGTAGATGAAGGCAGGTGGCTGCTGACGTGAAATTAATTTGTCCCATAAAATCACTGTCAGACAATGCCATCAGCGATCATTTTGTGGTGTACCTTTCCCAAAACTTGCCCTAGCCATGTAATTTGGGTAGTAAGTAAATCTGCCTAATTTGTTTATGAGGTCAGTTGTGGCTAGGGATCGAAGCTATATGAAGGACATGTGCCAAGTGTCATCTTGAAGTACATCAGTATGTGGGCTTCTTTGCTGCATTCCATACCTCTTAGCAGAAGAAATAAACTTGGAAATGTGTTAGAATACCAGGCTTTGTATTAATTAGCATTCATTTTATGAAGGATGGGAAGTCTGAATTTCAAAATGGTTGTTACTATACTGACTTCACGCCACAAAGATTTGCCAGAAAACCACAAATCTTTTGAGGGTAGTTGATAGCTATAATTGCTGCAGCTGTGTAGACAGTTTTCTGATGCAAAATGCATACTCAGTTAAGGATAGGAGAAGATTCCCAAAGGATAGTGGAAAAGTGTATGTTCCAACATATCTTTGTATCTAGGTTATTCATATCTGAAATACAAGTACTAAAACTATCATGGGAATGTAAAGCTAGGCTTCTTAAGATCCTGGAGAATTTGATGGGGTGGGGGGGTGTGACGCCTTGGGAAAACCTGGATTCAGCAAGGGAGCCGAGAATCAAAAAAGTATGGAAACCATTGTCCTAGTATAAGACTTAGCATATTATTCAAGTCATTTTTGTATTGAAACAGCTCAGTATATTTTCAAAATGTATGCTGCCAAGAACCTCTAACTGTTACATAACCAACATATGCCTCCTACCTGCAGGAAATGTTTTTTCAAGTCATGTAGAGTAGCAGGAATATTTTTGCTCACCTCCTCTATAAATATGATTTTAGCCACTCCTCCCAGTCTCATCTCACCAGCTCATTCTACTAAGAACAGAGAGCTCAGCTTGGAAGGCCGTCCCTTAAGTCTCTTAATTTTGAATTATCTTTTGTTTCCTACCTTTCCACTTAGTAAAAAAATGCAGTTTATTCAGCGACTTTTATTGTATTTGTGTTCTTAAAGTGTTCAGTTGCATTTAATCTGATGCATTTATTACTGCTTGTTAGCAGCCTGATTACATTGCAACTGTTATTCTATTCCTCTTAGTTCTGATTTAAGAACTTGGACTCCAAACTAGTTATCTTACATAAGGAAGGTTTGTGGTCTACATTCTTGTGGTAGAAAGGTTTCTTACACCCTTCTGAGTTGGGAATTGCTAGATGAAGGCTTGCTGCCTGTATCCATTATTCTAAAAGTGTCTTAGTTCTGGTTTCAGCACATGGGCTCCAAACCAGTTATTTTACATTAAGAAGGTTTCTTGTCTACACTCTTGGTGGAAGAAATTGTAGCCTACACCCTTCTGAGTTGGGAATTGCTGGTGAAGGCTTATTCAGCCCATTATTCTAAGTGTCTTTGTACTGATTTAAGCACTTGGACTCCAAAGCAGCTATTTTACATTAGGAAGGTCTGGGGTCTACACCTTTGTGGCAGGAAATGATAGCGTACACCTTTCTCAGCTCTGAATTGCTGGTTGAAGGCCTGTTGTGTCTGTTATTCTAAAAGTGCCTTAGTTCTTTTAATCTGTGTAGACACCGATCTCTCATAGTGTAAGTGTTCCTTAAAATACTCTTACTGTCTAGACAGATTTTTAAGTACTAAAGAATCTAGTTTGCTCATACCTGAGTGTTGTTCATCAAGTTCTTTGTCTTATTGACTTGTCCAATATTTAAATTTCCCCTAACTCATCCCTAGTAGATCAGTGACCATGGAAATGCACTTTCCAACTCTCTCTGTGACCAGTCTGGCTGAGATGGGTATTCTGAGGCATTGTAGCAATTGCCTCATGTACACTGTAAACCTCACTTTTTCTTAATAAAACAGATAAAGTATGTGAGAGGTGTGAATATACCTGGAGGTAAAACTCTCATACAACCAAAAGTAATCCTATAGAGGTTGTCAAGTGACACCTGCACCACATCTACTGTACAGGTTAAAGGCCCTTCACATAAAACTACTTATGTTTGGGCACTTATAGATAACTTTCCTAAAAGACTAAGACCTCCCACACAGTACAATCAAAAAAATGGATCCTCAGCCATCACATAAGCACTCTGTTAAAACATCACCCACAGCTACACATAGTAACACTGCATCCAGTGCCTCTACTGCTAAGCCCTTAATGCAAACCAGTGCACAGCCATATGTCCTGATCATTCGTGATTCTTTAGTGAGACCCCTTCAACAGACTGAGTAAGGAAAGAGTCAGTGTTAGCTGACTTTCCTGGGCTATAATCTGTTAAGTCACACAGATACTCAGGTCATTGAACCACAGGTACTAGTAGGACTCTGTCAGAGTCATGAGGGTGTTAATGAACTGAGATGTAGCCCCCTTGACTATATGAAGTGAAACATGATCCAGCTCACTGATTATGTGTCTCAGGCAGATGTGAGCCTAGCACTGGGCAGCAAACTACCTTTTCCAGGGATGATGCCACATTACAATAGAAAACGACTGATTTTAACAATTGGCCTAGCTTATTGTGTCAATCCAAGGGGTGTACAATATTTGATGGATGGAGAGGACATGGCTGACACACCATGCTGCTTTGCTAGAGATGATCTGCCCTTATCCCATCTAGGCTTTCACATATTGACGAAGACCTTTTCCAAACCCATAATGCTTTTTTTGGCAATGTCAAACGTATAAACCTCCCAACTTAACTGAACCTGCAAAGGAATATCTGCGGGTGATATGGCTCGACGGCAACACCAAAGCTGCTCAAGGAAAAAACAGATCAAACAAGCAAAACACTCAACTTTTCATCCTCTAAAAATGCCATATAAGGACATAGTATGTATGTATGTAACTAATGCCAGAGTTTCGGATGCAGTATACTAGACAAGAGAAGCTAACAAACAGAGCATTCTGTTAAGTTCACATTAACAATTAATCTCTTACCTTGCAAGCTTTCCCCAACACATAGCTTATGGAACCATACTAAACAGAAGTAAACAAAAAATATAAGATGTGTTTGCACTGGCATTTCCATGTTTTGTCCCTGCATTGTGTTGAATGCTGACATTCCTATCACTTTAAGTAAACTGTTAACCAGGTCACCTTGCTGTAATGCACAGTGTCACCAAAACTGAGTTAATGCAGCAAACAGTGACATTTCAAGTTGTGCATTATGGTGCCATAAATGTTTCTGACTTCTCTATAATGTACTAAAAACTCCTTGCCCTACACGGGTCTGCATTAAAACTGTCAGGGCACATCTTCTGCAACAGCTACATTTCAATTGAAACTGCCCCCCCTCTATATTACCTCACTACAATAAGTTTCATGTCTTGTAGCATGGAGTAAAGGATTCAAAATAGATCTGCTTTCTTAGGCATACAAGATCCACTTACATATAACTACAGGATGAAGACACTCACCTTAGGCTGCTGCACTTGGCCCACAGAGAATGGATGGACTGTGAGACATAACTCTCAACCTGTTTGTACAAGAAATCTGGACAAAGGTCCCAAAAATAGGGATGGATTTTAAATATTGCTCTTATAAACTTAAAATTGCTAGAAAAATAGGATTTGTGTTGGCAAATATGTTCTGAAGGATATGAAGTCTGAAAGTTTCACCTATATAATTATTTAGTGGCTTTAATCCTCAGTAATTTGTCAGAAAAAGCACCCGTTTTATGAGGAACAGAACAAAAGTATGTGACATTCTGTGAAAAGCTGGTCAATTGAGAGGTATGGTGTGTGTTGACTGTTCGAGTGTACTTCTGGTCAAGTGTGTGTATCACACATCTCAGTTGTATAGATGTTTGCAGAATATTCAGATTTTGGCCTCATATTTTTGGTTCATTTTTCATAAAATTTGTTTTTCTGGCCAATTAGTATTAAATAGTTAAAGACTGAACGTCAAAAATAATAACAGACAGTTGAGTTTCAGACTTTATATCCTTCAGAGAATTATGCTAATGCAAAATCTGTTATTTTATCAACTTCAAAGTTTATAAGAGGAATATTTAAAAATTGGCCCTATTTTTGGGCCTTTGTCACACCTTTATTTATGGCTTTGTCCAGATTTCTTGCTCTAAGAAGTTGAGAGGTATGGTGTGTGTGTGTGTGTGTGTGTGTGTGTGGTTGAGTGTTGTGGGTGTTGGATGTAGGATAATGGATTTGTGGACGTGAGTGTGATTTATAGAGTAGGAGTTTGCATATGAGTGTTAGCAGGTTAGGGTTAGAGTAAATGTTGGTTACCTTACTAATAAGTGCTAGCCGTTACCCTGCCCCTAACCCCAGCCGTACACCTTACCTTAGAAAAACCCTTCCCATAACACTCCCACTATTCAGATAAATTACTTCCGTAGTTAGTGGTAGGGTTAGTGAATCAAAAGAAGAAACTGTTTGTTTTCTTTTATGATATGTTATCTTTCACTGTTTTAGGTGATCAGTGGTTTAATTGTTCAATGTACTGAGTTTGAATATTTGTGGTTTGAATACTCAGTTCTTTAATCAAATTCCATGGATTCCACCAAAATTAAAGCCATTGAAGGAAGACTAGCATTTAACACAGTGTATCTCATTAATAACAGAATATGTCACAACGTCGGCATAGAACTAATGCATGTAAGCAGGAGAAGCTCTTCAGCACCATGATCCTTGACCCCCACACACACAAGCTATCTGTGAACTTGCAGCTTAACTAGGATTTGCAATAGCTCTACCCCTTCATGCTAGAGTGACAGGTACATGGCTAAAGCAGTAACGCTCTTGGCCTCTCCCAATAGCCTTACACCTTCATGCTACAGTGACAGGTACATGGATAGAGCAGTAAAGCTCTCCACCCATCCCCCAACCTTGCTTGGATCATGCCCATCACAGAGGACGGGTGAGTTTGGTGTAATGGTTAAAGTCTTTGACGCACACACACACAGGTCAACATCTTAACCATTATGACAATACCTGACCTCCTTACATGGTTAAAACAAAAACTAGGGTTAAGGCAGATTGAGCTAAATATTTGTGATGCCATCAGTCTTATTTCATAAGAAGATGAAGTAATGGCCAGAGAGACTGAAACTAAGGAAAAGCCTCTAATTTGAACACCCAGGCCCAGATGCAGTACCTAACTTCTGGCTAAGAGTACTAACATCTTTGCACAAAAATTTAGCCATGAGTAAGAACTATTTGTATGCACACCCCAAACAGACACCAGCCTGGCTAACAACATGAAAAACAATGCTCCTACTTAAGAGTGAACCTGTACACTACCCTAAAAACTACAGACCGATAACTTGGCTTCCAACAATGTATAAACTGTACACTGGATTTGAAAATATACACTGGAAATGATGCCAACAGAGTTTATAGTCAATCAGAAGAAAATTCAATTATGGCAATAGAACAAAAGGGTAATAAAAGAAAGTCATATGGAACAAAGGATCATTTGTTGTTAAATAAAGTCATAGTGGAGAACTGTAAAAAGGGGAAGAATTTAAGTATGTTATGGACAAACTACAAAAAAGCATTTGACAGTATCCCACATTCATGGATAAAAGAATGCTTAAAAATGTATAAGATACACCCTACACTGATAAACTACTTCACAGTGACCATGAAATAGTGGCAAACTATTTTGTAGTTAAGACATGATAAAGGACAAATTATTATTCCAGGGATTAAAATCCAAAGGGGATATCCTCCAGGGAAAAGAGTGCGATATAAAAGAAATTGAGCAAGAGGGAGTCTATAAATATTTGGAAACTAACAAAGAATCAACAAAAACAAAGAAAAACATGAACAAATACAAACAAAACTCAGTAAGGAATATTTTAAAAGACTTAAATTAAGCCTGAAAACAGCATTGACATCTAGGAACAAAGTTCAAGCTATAAACCAATTTGCTCTTCCTGTCCTAACTTACAGTTTTGGAAAACAAGAAGGATGCTTCATGCTCACCAAATGATTTATAAAAATCAGTGCATACCAAGATTATATATTCCCCGTTCCAAATGAGGTATGGGCCTCCTTGAAATTGACTACATGTATAGATCTGCAATCATAGGACTGCATGCATGTCTGCTGACCTCACAAGACCCAAACATAGTGAAAGTTCTGAAACGAGGAGAATAGATCTAAGATGACTTCTCTATTTAGTCTAGCAGAAGCAAATTGGTGTCAAGCAGGAATGGAAATCAAAGCAGACATAGATAACAATCAGGCAGAAACTGAATGTGCCAAAAAACAAAAGAAAGAGTTTTGTAGCTGTAGTGGTTCTTTATTAAACACCATAAAACACCATATCATGTTTACAATATTTACAAATGATATATTATGTAGAGTTATTTACATATTTTATACTTATACTATACCATCTACTTAATTTTTTTAATACAGTAGACTCCCTGTTATCTGGTCTTGCTTGGATTGGACCTTAGGCTGGAAAACGATGGCTGGTTAATCAGAAAAAGCATACAAAACAATATTTATAGGTTATAAATCAGCTAGAATAAAATGATTTGTGTTAGTATGCAATTTTCTAATGAATATGAAGTCTAAAACTGAAATGTTTGTCATTATTTAAACCAGAAGAGGTGAAAGTATTCGTCTTTTGCTAGGACTAAAGCAGAAATTTGATGGCCATTTAAAGAGGAGGCCAAATAAGAGGGAGTCTACTGTACAGTCCAGCCTTTTTTATTTACATTTTTTATCTCCCCCCCACCATGTCAACACTTTATGTAAATTCAGTGATGCTGCATGGACAACAGGATTAAATAGCTTGGTACCATGTATAAATGAGAAAACAATTGACATTAATTCGTTTTCATACTTTGCAGGCACCCTAAACACACTCACTAAATATGCAATTTTTCCTAATAAAACAGAATTGATTATGGATACTTTTTTTTATATGATGACAGCCATGGTGGTGCAGCAGTAGCGTTGTCGCCTCACAGCAAGAGGTTCTTCCGTTCGATTCTCGGCTGGAGCACCTTGCGTGTGAAGTCTGCATGTCCTCCCCATGGTTGAGTGGCATTCAAAAGACATGCGTGAATGGGTGTGCCTTCGTTGAAGGTTGGGCGTCGAGCTGGCACCTCGGCACCGTGAAAATTTACTGCCAATCATTAGCGGACCGCAGTCCCACTGTGGCGACCCCTAACCAGGAAAAGTCAAAGTAACAACAACTTTTTTTCTATATGACAACTTATATGTTCTGCAAAACAATGGACTATAACCCAACAGGTGTCATACGAACCGATAGTTGGAATTCTTTATTCTATCAAAAAGATAATCCACTTTTGCGGTTAGATACCAACCACGAGACTTTGGACAATGTCTCAACGAACAACGAGAATTTACATGACTTTTTTGGACATCTGAGATCCTTGGAAAATGACATGTACCGTTTGCATAGGTTTGTCTGGCAAAGAAGACATCTCCAGGCATGCCTACATTTCAAAGTCATTCCCCGAGGCATGCGTGTTTTATGCATGCCAAGTTACGGGGATAGCCATCCTGAACTGCTTCGCAAGTGGCAGCAGCTAAATATTGACTTTGGCAATCAATATATACAGCTTCTGTTGGAGTATTTTACACCCATCGAAACGGAACTATTGGCTAAGGTAGAGGAACAATATGATTACTTAACTGCTAACTTTAAGACTGAGTTTTGTATTTCTAAGATACAATCCATGAATAAACAGTTAGCGCTATATAGTAATAAACTAGAACAAGTAAAAATTAAGAAGCTTAAGCGTGACTGTGAAGATTTTCAATTAGGGCGTATTTTCATATGGCCTAGAGCTAGTATACAGCCTAGCACTCATGCTACTCATTCATTGTCAACTATGAATGTAGTTAATGAAGGCACAGTTACTACCTTAACAGAACCGTCAAGTAACAAACCAGCTTTTCTTTCACAAGCGGATGATACCAATCACCAGGAGGCAATTACATCTAATACACCAAGTTTGTCCTTACCCTGCAATCAACTTGGTTTGAATACATCTGAAAGCTCAGGTGCTAAACCTAAAACTTTTGGCAAGAATAACACTCTTGTTACACCTCTGCCTTTAAACTTCCCACTCCCTTACAAGGATACCACACGCACACGTTCTGGGAGCAGGGGAAGAGGGAAAAGAAAACTTTCGGGAGAAACACCAGAGCGGAGAAGAAGAATGAAGAACTGAATTCCTTATTTTTCAACCTGACGACTAGATCTTTTTCATCAGAAGAACAATCATTGCTCAATAGAGGGTTATCCTTTATACCCTCCTGTCATAGTGTATTATCTGATACTCTCATAAGCTTACGCCTGTTTGCAAGAAAGTTATCTCTTAAAGTGTTCTTTAAAGATGATTTATCTGACAGCCATATTTCAGCCTGTAATGTAACAGCTTATAAAAGAAGAAGTTCGTTCATACCCCCGTTAACACCGACTATAGAGTGCTTTATGCGCACATGTGAGCATGACTTTTATAGTTACTATGAGCGTGACAAACACAGTAACATCTTTGTAAATTTGAATCACATACAGAGGCATTCTCTAGATGCATTGGTTAATAATAAGAATGTAGTATTTAAGCCAGCGGATAAGGGAGGGGGGGTTGTCGCCCTTGATAAAAGCTTTTATGACCAACTGATGAATGCAATGCTTAATGATGATAAAGCTTATAAAATTATTGACAAATCTAAGGTTACATCTATAATTAATTATGTACATGACACGTATGATATGCTTATGACAAGATCAATAGATAAGCCATTATATGATTTTTTGAAGGTAGAATCACCCCTCATACCAGTCATAAAAGGCTTGCCAAAATTGCATAAAGGTGAATACCCTCCACCATTACGACCTATAGTATCGGGTGACCACTGGGTCACCGAGAATGCCTCCCTGTACATACAATCCAAGCTGGGTCCGATGACCAAAGAAATACCAACTATTCTAAAAAATTCTTATGATTTATTAGAAGACTTGAAACAAGATTTGGTAATTGATAAGCTTAATGTGAATACTTTGCTTGTCACATTGGACATAAAGAGTCTTTTTACCAGCATCCCCAACGAATATGGGCTTGATGCTATTAGGTTTCATCTGATTGAACAAGGAACCATAGATAGCAATGAAATTATGAATATTTGCTGTCTCCTAGACTTGATTCTAAACAATAATGTTTTCTTGTTCAATGACATGACATATGCGCAAACATGGGGAGTAGCCATGGGCACTCCCTGTGCTAACGCATATGCCAATTTGGTTGTTCACAGGTGGGAGAAGGAGAATATCTTTGGTGACCCTAGATTTGACAAAGTGGTCATCTACAGACGGTTTGTAGATGACGTTATTATATTATGGAATGGTAGTGCAGATGAGCTGGAAGAGTTTGTAGGCTATATGAATGGCACAACATCTTTTCTTACGTTCACTTATGAATATTCCTTAGCTAAGGCCAATTTTCTAGATATTTCCATAATTAAGAATGGTAGCAATTGCCTTGTTACCACCTTATACCGTAAGCCCTGTTGGAGGAATAGTATCCTCCACTATGACAGCATGCATCCGCGGCATATTTTTCGTAACATCGTAAAAGGGCAGATCAGCAGGATTTTAAAAATATGCACAGATAGACAGGATGCTTTGTGCCTGATTGAGCAACAGAAGAATTTCTTCATGGATAGAGGATATCCTATGAATCTGATCAATGAAGTAACAGATTCTGCTTTAAATAACGCCATCCCTTGGAGTCAAAGAGGGAAAGTAAAATATGGCTTTGAAAAAAATGGCAACATTAAATATGATATTAAATACACCAGTGACGTTGAGCAACTTATCAAAATTGTAAAGGGGAATTGGAAAATTCTGTTATCTGAGCCATATCTTCTGACACTGTTAGGGAATAAACCCAGTTTTAGATTTAATAATTGCATGAATTTTAAGAGATTATTATGCAAAGATAAATATGAGGTGAAGCATACTGATATTCGAACTCAGATAAAAACGGGCACATATGCATGTGGCAGATGCTCTATGTGCGCATTTATAAGCAGGGAACAGGATATCAGGATTCCAGGTATTAACCTAAATTTTAGAACCACTTTTTATGCAACTTGTAATACCCAAAACGTTATTTATTTTGCAAAATGTGATCAATGTGACAGTTATTACGTAGGCATGACTTCCCGAAGACTCAGAGATCGGGTCTATAATCATGTCTACGATATTAGAAAGGGCAATTCAACTAGTGCGCTAGCTACACATTGTAATGAAAGATCTGGGCATAGGTTTAGCTTTCAGGTGCTACAAGTTATTAATCAGAATAGGAGAGAGGGGGACCATTTTGGCACCATTGAAATGTTCGAGCTCAAATGGATTTTAAGGTTAAAGGCGCACATACCACCAGGACTCAATACTGCCATCAACATACGTCCTGCTTTATTGGGGTCGTTATAGGACATCTTAGTACCCCAGTGCCTTCATAATAGAATTTATATCATATACATGTTCTTGCAGCACGTCTGGACTTATAGTTATACTTTAATTATGTAAGTGCCACAATGAAAAAATTTTTTGTAAACGTATATTTATCTTGATAGGATAATATTAGTTCCCTATTAATTTTTTTATATAAGAGGTACTGGAGCTAAAATAGCACCATTGTCCTAGGACTAGTATAGTGTTCCTATCTATACATCTTTTATATATACATAGTCTAAGGGCCATCTTGTGGTTATTCAATGTCCAATTGTTGTTCAAATGCTAGTGCATTGATGCTGTGGCTTGTTTAA